>NC_133832.1:19650789-19801315 GCF_047830755.1 Zonotrichia albicollis
GTAAATACAAGCGTTCCCTGCAGCGCTTTGTAGTTTCACTTTAGAAGGACTGGGGAGAAACAGAAAGATACTAAATGAATTGAGAACTTTAATCAAAAGGACTAAAAAAGAGATAAGCTGACTAGAGGAAAAAAAAATGCAGGTTAGCAAACAAAGAACAAAGAGAGTGTTTGAATACAATTACCAAGAAATAAGGAATAGAAATAGGGCACTCATGCAGACAGAGAGCAGGGAGGGAAGGGTGAGCAAGACAGGATTTTTGAAGATCCATATGGAGTTGTGCAGAAGGTAGCGGAGGGAAAAAGGATGCAGAAGTTCATCTGTCTCTGAGAACCTAATTGAAGTGAAGGATGGAAATTGGGTCAGAAAAAAATAACAAAACCCTCCTTCTCTTCCTCCCAATTTTCCTTCTCTTCCTTTAATATTTATGTGTGTTATTAAAGAAACATTTCTGGAAGGCACTAAGAGCTGAAGCTGTGAGTATCCCTGCAGAGAATACCTTGCTACAGCAAAATGTTCAACATTTGAGGCTGATTCCCTCCAAACACAGGAGCAGGGACTGGAAGCTGCAGCTGGCAGTGGGCAGGTGTGACCGTGTTCACAGGGGTTCTTGGATGAGGGAAGAGATGAGGATCTGACTCCATGGTTCACAAGGCTTGATTTATTATTTTATCATATATATTACATTAAAACTATACTAAAAGAATAGAAGAAAAGTTTTCATCAGAAAGTTGGCTAAGCTAAGAATAGAAAGGAATGATAACAAAGGTTTGTGGCTCAGACTCTCTGTCCGAGCCAGCTGTGATTGGCCATTAATTAGAAACAACCACATGAGACCAATCCCAGATGCACCTGTTGCATCCCACAGCAGCAGATAACCATTGTTTGCATTTTGTTCCTGAGGCCTCCCAGCTTCTCAGGAGGAAAAATCCTAAGGAAAGGATTTTCATGAAAAGATGTCTGTGACAGGCAGGTGTGTGGGAAAGGCCAAGCTCAGAGAAATAACAGAGCAGCCAGGGCATAAAGGGGACACAGAGAGGGCAAGGAGCAGGAGCAGTGCCAGGGCTGGGGACAGCAGGGCTGGCACTGCAGAATGCCATCAACCAGGTCTGACACCATTTGCTGTGGTGCCACACCTTCCGAGAGGCAGCGAGCAGCCCTGCAATGCCTTGGGGTTGTCTCTGAAGGCTGACAAACGTTTCCTTTGGCAGTGCTGGCCGAGGCAGTGTGGATCCCTGTCCTTGTCACCTGGCCCTGGTGACACCAAAGTGCTCAGGGCAGGTGCTGGCACACCTTGGGCAGCTCAGAGAACCAGGGAATGGTCCTGGGGCAGCACGGGCTGGGAGCTGGCAGTGGAACAGCAAGAGATGCTCAGGGTCCCCAGGGGAAAGAGAAATGGAGTTTGGCTCAGTTAATTTTCATGGAGTGGTAAACCGACACAGATATAGTGATATATCTGAGGCTTGCGATTAAATAAGGTTCTGGTGCTGGTACCCTGAGTAGGTTTAGAGATAAATGGCTTGGAAGTCTGATTTGGGTCTTTACAGTGATTTAAATGTCACCAGTAAAGTGGCACCAGTAAAGCCTCAGTTGCTCCAAGAGGGACCTGCTTTTCCACCACGGAGTTTCTCTCTGTTGGCATGTTGGATGTTGAGGACTTAAACACATTTATTTCATTGTAAACACATTTATTTCATTGTAAACACATTTATTTCATGGTCATTTCGGTGAAGCAGCTCAGTTTACCAGGCACTGTTCTTTCATATTAAATAGCAGAGTTTAATTTTAATGTAGCTGAAGAAGGTGGTCTTGTTGCTCAAAACATCAAACACAGAGAGGTTTGACTTGCAAGAAAACTTGGAGGTTTCGCTGTGTCTCGTTGCAGATGCAGGAGCAGGAAGGTGGGTGAGAAAAGCGTCTCTGATTCCTAGAGCAGAGAGTACAAGTATCGCCACCCAAATAGGCTGAGAATAGTTTGTTTTGACATGGGACCTGAATGCTGATACAGCTGGGTTATCTGAACAAGAAACTCTTGATTGTTCTTTGGATGTTTTTTCTTTCAGTGGATTTGCAGAAAGAGAATTTTGTCTGTACTTTTGCTGCAGGACTGCCTTGTTCTGAATATGCAGAAGCCACACAAGTGGCTCTGTGTCCCAGAGGAAAGAGCTCAGGGAAGCCCAAAGCAGCAGGGAGCTTTGGGGTCAGTACTTTATGCTGTGCTTTTTGATATACCTAATTTGAGAGGCAGCAATGTTTGCTTCCTTGCCAAGGATAAGTGCATGCTTCACACAATGGGCAATTCTCAGTTGTGCCTCTTTCTCTGCAATGGCTCTTAAGATATCAATACTTTGGTATCCTGAAGTTGAGTTATAAAACGCTGCAGGGTTATTTGTTAATAAAATGTGCAGCACAGTTTCTTAGAGCAGGTGAATTTCTGGCACAGAGCTACGTGACTTAGCTCTTGATCCCGCGATGGAAACTTGGATGGTTTTCCTGCTTTCATAAACCCACCCTTGAAACAGCAGAAAGATGCAAACACTCCATTTCTTACTCACCAGGTAGGCTTCATTCCCATGCAGGCTTTCTGCCAACAATTAGAGGTTGCAGTTGGCCAGACAGAATTTTAATTGTGTCCTTTTTGGTCACCTAGGAAAACTGGTGGTAACACCAAGGAAAGTGAACAAATTCCTGGCAAAACTGAAACATCCAGTACTTCAAAAGCCAGTGCATAAAGTAGTATATAAAATGACAACACCTAAAAGCTGCAACAATCCCCTGAGGGTGCCCCACTTCCAGCTTGGAAAAGAATAATGTTTAAGATCTATTAAATACCAAATTACTGAATCCATTGCAAGTAGTGGAAAGCTGCATTAATGGAGAGAGGTAGCTGTTGTGAAATGCCATGGTTACAGGGAGAGAGCATGTTTGTTTGTTTGCTTTTCTGTGTAATCAAACACACAAAGTTGGGTGAAACAAACAGATTAAGGAGCGAAAAATGAACAATGGGGTTATTAACAGGCTAACAGCAGGCCCACTCCTCTGGACGAGGCACACTCATGCTCTGCAGGTGTCAGAGGATCTGATTCAGGCTCCAGATGATTCCTCATCACTGCTCCAACCTGCTGAATCAATTAGCTCCTCATTAGTGGTTTCACCATGGTGTTCATTTCTCAGAGAGGCTGTGCAGGGTTTTTAAGGGACATTTGATGGTCCCTTATCCAAAGTGCAGCCTGGGGTGGTGGTGGCTCCCTGCCCTGCTGGGCACAGCCAGCTCCTCCTGTCAGGGCAGCACCTTGGGTATTGCCACCACAGTTCCTGCTAAAATAACACAGAAATACTCGGAGTACTGTTTCAGCTCCAAGGGTATGTTGAGCACACCCTGAACTTTAACCATTCTATTTCTTTCTCCAGATAAATGCATTTTTTCCCATAGTGCTCCCATGGTTTCCAAGCAGGTGATCTCTCTCTGTGGGTTGTTGAAAGGCTCCTGTGGGATGCCCAGGTGCTTTCACTGCTCTTGGATCCAGCCAACTCAGGAAGGGTTCTGTGCTCACCCACAGCACTGTGTTCTGGCACTCAGGTTATCTTTGAGTTCCTTGGCTTTAATCAGTGGCATCTGATGCTAGAGCGGGAAAATGAGGCCTGCCACCCTCAGCCAGCACAGACATTCTGTCCTGCCCATGGAGAGAACATTTCCTGACTTGAGAGGGGCGAGGGGAGCTGAGGCTGAGTGAGCAGGACAGAATGGGGCTGCCACTGCGAGCAGCAGGGAATGGGAGGAAACACCTGCTGCACTTTCAGAGCAGGGCTCCTGTTGGTGATGGGCAACTATAACTCCCTTTTCCTGGCAATTTAGTGCAGCTATCAGTGAAATTATTTCTCAAAAATAAAGCTGTGTGTGTCAGTGTAAAGGCTGTGATCAGTTAAATGCTAACTAGCAGGGTTTGTGAAGTCTCAGGCGTTAATCTCTCAGACTGTGTAAGAGAAGATGCTTTTGAAGTGCAAACTATCATCATTACCGTGATGTGCTCATAAAGCAGGGTCTGTGCCTCGTTCAGAGGCAGGAACCCTGCAAGTGGCACACGAGGGTGCCAGATGTGTGCCAGCCCTGAGTCTCTGCTGGCTCCCCCACATTCCCCTCACCTGGAAGGGGTGACAGCCTTTCTGATGTGCAGTGCCTTCAAACTCCCTCTTTAATTTCCTGCTCTCCGTGCTTGAACTGCTCTGACACCTGCTTTGCTGCTGATGGCTGCTCGTAGGTGATTTCCATTTTGTGAGGGATGTCCAGCTCAGGTTCCTCTGACTTTATGATCATTCTTAGATGCAATTTAACATACTCCCTTTGCTCTTCTTGTACAGAAAGAAACAGATCCTAATGCCTGGAAAATTGGTAGGAAGGGCAGAGACTGCACTGATGCACAGTTGTAGGGAATTTTTGCATTCCCAGAGTTATAGGGCAGGAATTTGTGCATTCCTAGAATTATAGGGCAAGGAATTTGTGCATTCCTACAGTGATGGGGCAGGGAATTTGTGCATTCCCAGAGTTTTGGGGCAGGGAATTTGTGCATTCCCAGAGTTTTGGGGCAGGAAATTTGTGCATTCCCAGAGTTTTGGGGCTGTGAGTTGCAGGGAATTTGTGCATCCCCAGAGTTATGGGGCTGTGAGTTGCAGGGAATTTGTGCATTGCCAGAATTATGGGGCTGTGAGTTCCAGGGAATTTGTGCATTGCCAGAGTTATGGGGCTGTGAGTTGCAGGGAATTTGTGCATTTCCACAGTTGTGGGGCTGTGCTTGCAGGGGCAGCAGAGGAGGCTCAGCTCCCTCCTGCACGCCCAGGAGGGAGGGAGGGAGGCTCAGGGAAAAGCCTCCTGTGTGTAATCTCAATTATTGATAAATAAGTGAAAATTGATGTTTGGCCCTGGAGTTCAGTACTTGAAAATGCCAATGAAGTAAATGGGGCTATAAAATCACTGACTTAAGCATCTGTCATACTAAAGGATCTGCGAGCAGCGTGGCAGGCACGAGGTGTGCTTATCTCCAGGGACAAGAATAACTCTCACCAGAGCTGAGCAGCAGTGAGAGTTCTCCCTGGGGATTTGCAGAGACACCATCACTGGAATTTCTCTGCAGAGCTAACTTTTTTCCTCTGTGAAAATTAAAAAGGACAGGGGAAGGTTGAGTGAAAGAGGAAAACTTCTCTCATTTTTTATTGCTTCTTTTCTGTCTGCTGGAATGCCGTGTGCAAGTACAAAACTTTTTCCTGCTGCTTTCTCATACTTGCTTTTTTAAGACAGCAAACTGCAAGAAATTCAAAAATAAGGAAAAGCATAGCCTCAGCTTATTTACTGCTTTCCATCTAGCAAGAGATGCAAGCCATTCACAGAAAACATGGAAAGCTTCATTTTCTGTAAATCATATTTTCAGTTTTACAGTTTGTTTTGCCAAAGTTGTTTCTTTCTGTGAAAGAAAATCTTCTGTTACAAAGGTATTTTTTTGTTCAAAAAGATTGAATCAATTATAACACTCAGGAATATACTGGTCGTCTTTTACCTCTTCTTTATCATCATAAATTTTTTTTATTTTTTATTTCTTTGATTTTTTTATTTTTTATTTCACCTTGATTTTAAGGTTTTCTTTGCTTGACAAACTAATTCCATACTTTCCTTATCTGCTTTAGATCATTCTACCTGAGCTTTTCATTTATTAGCCAACCCTCCACAGAGGTAAAAATTGGAAGAAAAAAGCAAAAAAAAAGCTGAATATTTTGAAAACAAGTTAGACCTGGAGACAGCAAACTGCAGCGTTTCACTCTGGTGGTGTGTGAGCTGAATGCTGATTCCATGGGTGATAGATCTCTTGAATGAGATGTGCTTTGCATCCTTCAGTGCTGTACACAACAAGTTTAATTTAAAAACCCTTACAGCCCTGTTAATCTTTAAAAATGTTTTTCAGAGCTAGTCTGAAGGAATGACTGAGATACCTGCATTGGCTCCCACCTGCTCTCAGTTCTGAGCCCTAATTTCTGCATGCTGCTCAACCTCACTCCTGTGTGTTTAGCATGTGAATCCTGACAAGTTAGGGAGCTCTCCAGCAGCTTTCAGGAGCTTTAAGAGATCAAGTGGTTAATTAATTTCTGAAATGACACAGAACCCAGAGATATTTCACAGACTCCCTTCCCTGTGTCCTCAAACAAGTGAAGGTACTGCAGGAGCCCTGCCTCTTGAAATGAGAAGCACAAAGCTGTTTTGCTACAGGAAGGATGTGACAGCTTGCAGAACATGGCAATAATAATTAATGTTTATGGTAATAAAAAAGAACTCTGCTTTTATCTGATCATTTGACAGTCATGCCTAACTTCAACTGCTGGACAGCAATGCTGTGTCAGTGCTGTTCTGTGCACACTGTATTTCCAGTGTTCTGTGCACACTGTATTTCCAATATTGTTCTGTGTACACTGTATTTCCAGTGCTCTGTGCACACTGTATTTCCAGTGTTGTTCTGTGTACACTGTATTTCCAGTGTTCTGTGCACACTGTATTTCCAGTGTTAGGCTGATCATTCTGCATTGCTGAGGGTGAGACAGACAGAGCAGAAATGCTCCTGGCCCTGCACAGGAACGGGGGGATAATTTGGGATATTTATCCCAGCAGTGGGATATTTTGGCTGATTGCTTCCTTGGTGAGTGCAGCTGGGTGTGTGCCGGGAAATGCTCCTGTTTCCTACAAAACTTTGGCTGCTGGTGTGGGGAGTGACCTGACAGACAGTTTACACCAAAGAAAAACCATTAGCTCCAAACTGATATTGATACTGATGATATTGATATTGATATTTATTGGTATTGATGATATTGATTATATTGATGATATTGATGTATAGATATATTGATATATTGGTATTGATATTGAGAGAAGGAATGCAAAGATGGTCTGACTGTGCTTGGTGGGCCCCTGAGTCCATGGGCTTGCTGGTGATTTCTTATTTAGTGCTTCCCTTGGGTTTGCTTCCATTCTTGCTCTTTTGTAAGTAGGTAATGACAGCAAATAAATTGCAGAAAATTCCAAGGCAAAAGCCCCACAGGCTGCTTGGGGTTGTCCAAGTGCGGGGTGAACCCCTGGGTCCTGAGGGTGGCGGGTGACACCACAGGTCAGGAGGGTGGCAGGTGACACCAGGACTCCCGAGGGTGGCAGGTGACACACGGCTCAGGGTGTCTCTCCTCCCAAAGCTCCTCTGTGACCCCCCAGCAGCTCCATCTCCCCCTCTGCCATCCCAGCCCCTGTGGGTGTTGCAGCCGCAGGTGGGACAGACCTGTCAGCAGGCAGGTTCAAAGAGGAAGGTTCTGTGAGGAGGAACTCGAGTGACTGAGCTCATTTAAACTGTTTGCAGATTGTCTGAGGAGATCAAGACTGTTATGGATGTGTTTGTTCAAACTTGCTCAATTAATAGTTTTTATTTGATCTGGTGGATAAACTGTTTGCAGAGCAGTTCAGTGAGAGTGTTCCATTGATTATTTGGGATTCTGTGTTTCTGCTCAGCTTTACATGCCTGCTATTACATACAAGATGCAGGGTTATTTAAGAAATGCCTCATCTATAATGGGTAATAGATCCTCCATCAGAGTAATGAGCAGCAGCCCTCAGAGCTCAATGGGAGGAATATTTAATGTGTTCATGAGCACAGGAGAGTGCTGTAACTGTGGGATCTAGCTGAGCTCTCTGTGCCAAGGAACGGATGGGCACCCACACTCTTGTCCATAAAACTCTTGTAGCACAGGGGAGCAGAAAACGTGAAAAAGTCACAGAGTGACAGGAGGATTGTTCAACACCTCTGTGTTTGCCTGCCTAGGATGAAAAGGAGATGATGAGACACTTTCCTGCTTTTCCTTTCACTGACAAAGGCCAGGTGTCCTGTTTGTGAGGGTTTTCAGGATGAGGTGAAAGATGAGAATTTTACTCCAAGTTTTTAGAATATTATATTATATTATATTATATTATATTATATTATATTATATTATATTATATTATATTATATTATATTATATTATATTATATTATATTATATTATATTATATTACATTATCACTATACTAAAGAATAGAGAAAATATACAGATAGAATGCTAGACAAGAATGAATAATAAAAACCCATGACTGACCAGAGTTCTGACACAGCTGGACTGGGATTGCTCATTAAACTAAAACCATTCACATGCTGAGTAAACAATTCTCCAAATCACATTCTAAAGCAACAAAACAGGGAAGAGCTGAGGCTTCTCTTGCCAGGAGAAGAAATCCTGGAGAAGGCATTTTCCATAAAACCTCACAATGACAGCCAGGAATAGTCAATTACAAAACCGGAGCAGTCCCTGTCCCCACCAGGAGAATCAGCCCAGCCTGAGGCACCCCCAGGCCCTGAGAGGAGCAGCCCAAGGCATGGCTGCTGTTCCTGCCAGAGCAGTGCCAGTGCTGTGACACACATCCCCAGCAGGCATCCAGCCCTCCTCACACTGCTGTGCCACAGAAATCACTGGATTTTGTCAGCATTTTATCTCACATCCCAGTCTGCTGGACCCACATCACCTTTCTTAAGGGTGTGGCCATGCAGTGACAAAGGAACAAGGGGAAAACCCCCATGGAAATTCAGTGTATTATTATGGATGCATGGGTTCTCATGCCTGCATTCACACACACACAGGCAGGGCTGTGCCTGGAGCAGGAGCTGGTGTCTGTCACAGATAACTTTCATGGAAAATCCTTTCCTTAGGATTTTTCCTCCTGAGAAGCTGAGAGGCCTCAGGAACAAAATGTAAACAATGGTTATCTGCTGCTGTGGAATGCAACAGGTGCATCTGGGATTGGCCTCATGTGGTTGTTTCTAATTAATGGCCAATCACAGTCAGCTGGCTCGGACAGAGCCCAAGCCACAAGGCTTTGTTATCATTCCTTTCTATTCTATTCTTAGCCAGCCTTCTGATGAGAACCTTTCCTTCTATTATTTTAGTATAGTTTTAGTGTACTATATATCATAAAATAACAAACCAAGCCTTGTGAAACATGGAGTCGGATCCTCA
The DNA here is from genome assembly GCF_047830755.1 of Zonotrichia albicollis. NCBI lineage: Eukaryota > Metazoa > Chordata > Aves > Passeriformes > Passerellidae > Zonotrichia > Zonotrichia albicollis. Next base: position 19,659,855 of record NC_133832.1, read on the forward strand.
TCTCCTCCCCAACCTGAAAACCAAACCCCGGTGAGCACCATGACAGGTGTCTGTGCAATCTGGGGTCTGGCAGAGCTGTGTCAGGGCAGGCTGGCAGTGAGTGGTTGTGCTGCAGGTCCCTCAGCCCCTCTCCTGCAGCACAGCGAGGTGCCAGCCTGGAGTGGGAGCCCAGGTTTGTATATTTAGCTTGTCACTGCACGGCAGAGGGGAGTGGGATGAGCGCAGGCATTGGCAGGGATTTGTAACAGGTGCTGCTTCAGTGGAAGTTCTTGCTGTGATTAAGTATTTAGTGAAGTCTGGGTTAGTGCTTTGGAGGAGATGCAGACATTAAATTATCAAATCTGTTCTGTGTGGGCTCCAGTTCCAGGGAGGGCCCTGTGTCTGCAAGGGCTGAGGGTTGAAATAACTCATAACCAGGGAAAGGGTAGAGATAGAGTTGGGTAAGGGTGGTTTTATACATTTATAAATTTCTTTTATTGCCTTTGTGTTTTGTCCAGAAGTCAGGGATGAGCAGTTACCCCAGGACTGATGGCTCACATGCAGGTACAGCTGCGTTGGAGCTGGGGCACAGGAGGGGCTGGAACAAAGCTGAGCTCCAGAAGGTGAAGGAGCAGGAGCAGGAATGACTGCAGTGCTGGGGAACATCACTTCCCATGCAAGCAGTGGTCCCACAGATACCACAGAGGGCAGGAAAACAGCTCACCTGGCAATAAAAGATTATGAGTGACATTAGTGTGTGCAAAGGAGTGGTGTTGGAATTGATTCTAATTCCACATTCTGCATGGAAACATTGAAGTGTTAGCAGTGAGGAAAGCCTGGTGCTTGTTTTTCCTGTAGGCACAGAAGCAGATATGATTTCCAGGAGGTTTCCAGGTCTTTTGTCAGACAGAAGGAATGGCTAATGCGTTCTCTTCTCTGCCTTGGTCACACAGATATCCTTGGCAATTGAACAAAGATTGGGATTAGGGTGCAGGTTTAGGGTCAAAGGAAGCATGTGTGACCTAGGCTTTCTATTGGGACAGGAAATCAAATTAATTAGAGAATTGCTACTGGGCACCTCGAACTGACCAAGAATGGGCTGTGTAAAGCACAGCTGTGTTGTTTGAGTTCATGACTGCAGTTTGGGAGGCTCAGGGAAGCAGGGCTGCCAGCCTTAGCAGGAATGGCTGCCCGATGTTCTGTGTTTGGCTAAGGAATGGTCCCTCAGCTGCAGGGAGAGCTCAGCACCAGGCAAGTCTGGGGAATCAAACACTCCTGAGTCAAATTTATCTTTCTGTTCTCCAGGGCAGGGAAATGCACGGTGAGCCTGCACTCACCTGAGCTGCATGGGGAGTGATGGAGGCACTGAGAGCAGAGCTCAGGTGTGGGGAGGGGAGCTGGGGGTCCTGCTCAGGGCTCAGACATTCCTGGGCTGGGCTCGGTGCTGCTCTGGGGCTGCAGGACACATGGAGCTGTCAGCAATGTTGGTTTTGCCTCTGTTCTGCTCCCCCCTGGGTGTCCTTCAGGAACAGGATTAGGGACAGGGAGGAGATGTGGTTGTGCATCAGGTTTTTTGCTGCAGTACTGATGGTTTTCTGGTATAAATATAAGTACAGGAGAAGAGATAATGCTTGGTCTTAATCCGGGACAAATCTGCATTCAGACAGGGGAAAGTGCTGGGTTAAGTCAGGTCTGGAAAACAGAAATTTCTGAGCTGGGTTTGCTTCTCACACTCTGCAGTGTGGGATGAGGGCTCAGGGCGGGTGGGAGGAGATTCTGTGTTTGGATTCCCTGAGATAGCAATGGGGGATGAATTACAGGGTAATTTTGGGAAAAAAAATTCCAAAAGCATTTATGAGTTTGCTTTGGGTGAATTTGTATGGGTTGGTGTAAGTGATAACATCAGGGAAGATGAATGTTAAAGCCCTGGTTTTTCTAGGATTCCTCTTGAATGAGGTTCAGCCAATTAAATGATTGATGTTAAGATTTAGGAGGAAATACCATTTCCCCTGAGGTTTGCTGTGACATCCTTCTGGGTGCAGATGTTAAAGTTTCACAGCAGTGTCAGTGCAGGCTTTGATGCTTTGCTGCCAAGCAGAATCTGCAGAATTTACTGCAGGGACCAGGCTTAGCACCAGGGCAGGGGTTTGGGCAGGAGATGTGGCTGGGTTGGGTTTGGTGCCAAATCCTGAGAGTGCTGGATGAACTGAAAATAGCCAAGGGAGATATGTTTCTGTGAAATTCCAGCATGTGAGGGTGGTTAAAGGTGCTGTAACCTGGTGTTGGGATGGGCTTGGGAGGAGCTCAGGCTGTGGCTGCATCTTTAGGCACAGCTCAAGGACTGCTCCAGGCTTTATTTGTGTGATAGAAATTTCATTCCTTGAAAGCTTTAATGAATTTAGGATTTGCAAAGAAAGCATTGGCAGTCCCAAGGTGCTGCTGAATGCTGCACACCCACAGTGGGGGCCTGGGATGGAGATGCAGATTTGCAGCTCTGACTTTGTCCCACACTGGGTTGAATACAGGGAGGAGGAGGAGGTGAGAGCCCTGCAGCTGCTGAGGTTTCAGGAAGCAGAAATAAGGGCTCCGCATCAGCTGCTGGATTTTCATTCCAGAAGAGCAGCAGAACAGTGTTGGGAGCAGTGGCAAACATCCTGCTCAGCTTTGCTGCAGAAATCTGCCCTGTGGTTTTGAATTTTTCCACACAAATGGTCACAGGCCGTATCTGCCAAGTTCTGGGCTCATATCTGCAGAGGGAAAGCTCTGAAAAAGAACTGGCTATTATCACTGCTTGGTTTTCCTCATCCTGGTTTTCCTTTATTTGATGGAAACAATTGCTCTTCTACCTGAAAGTATGCAAATTTCCAGGATGAATAGGAGCGATTTCATTCCATGCCCAGTTGTTGGAAATTCTCAGAAATCACTTCAGAAATTTCAGTATTTTCCTCCTGCCCTGTGGCTCTATAATAGAGGATAAATAAACAGCTAAATGGAGTATATTAAATGTTGACACATACAGATTAATATCTCAAGCAGACAAAGACTTTTGTTGGTTTTTTTAAAACAAAAAATTGGTATTTTTTCCTCCTGTTGTTTTACTCAGCACACCAATTTCTGGAGGACAATTTCTGTGCAAGTGCTCTGCAGTTGGTGCCATTTTCAGATTACCCTGGTGAAGAGTGGGGCAAGGCAGGCCCATCCCTGTGTGTGTGTGTGTGTGTGTGTGTGTGAAATCATCCCTGCCAGCAGCAGAAATGCACTGGGCACCCTCAGATGATGGGATTTGTCAGGAGTTTGTGCACAGGAGCAGAATTCTTGCAGTGCTCACCTGTGCCCTGCCCTTTGCAGTGCTCAGAGCATGGCAGGGTGAGGGGGACACTTTGTCTGACTGAAAACAGGGCCCAGGCAGAATAAGAGAATTGGGTGATATGGGAGGGTGGGTTGGTTTGCTCTGCAATGAAGAGAATAAAAAGCAGTTCTGTTTATTGAAGGGCCTTCAGGTACATTTAGAGCAGACAAAGCCCCCCAGGGGCTACACCCAAAAATGGACAACAGGTCATGGCTTTTCACACTTTTATAAGTTTGGTCTATTTGTATGTTGGGTGTTAATTTTCCAATTACAGCTTCAGTTAATGAAGCCATTTACCCCAGGTTTGCTCCCCCAAATTCACTTTTGTTCCCATCTCAGGGCCTGGGGCAGTGAGGTGTCCTTGGTGCCCAGCCTGGAGAGGAATTGTTGTGTCTGCCCAAAATGGGAGAGCAGCAGCTCACACTGTGCATGGAGTTCAGAGTTACACAATGAAGAATTGCAGGGTTATATAAATACATGAAAATATAAAAGCTCCAATCCCAAGGCAGGGTCAGTGTCCCTGCAGTGCCCTCCTGGCTCCTGGCACAGCTCCCACCCTGGGCTGCCCCCTCTGATCCAAAATTCCTGCCCTGCACAGCTGCTGAGCCCCTGAGCTCTGCTCCTCTGTGCCTTGGGGCATTTTCATTGTGAACTTGAATGACTTGGAGTTTCAATATCCGTGGACAGAATTCTTTGGAGAGAGTTATCTCCTAAAAATCTATATTTAGATTTAAGAAAAAAAAAATAAAAGAAAACAAAAAAAAGATGGCATTCATTAGCTTTCAGGTGTGAAAATGATAGAATGTGTTTTCTCACTTCACTCTCCTGTACTCACAATTATTTCTTGTAGAACAAAATCAGACACATGTGCAGTACCCCTAAGGAAATAGCAAACAAAGGACTAGCTCAGGCATGAATAAAAGCCATTTAAATGCCAGGTACAAAAACATATTCTGAAATGCAGCTCTTAATTGATCATTTTCTAAGTAGGAACCTAGTCTGTCTCTTTATTTCTGTTAAATGAACTTGTTGAGTTTGAGGAGGTCAAAACTTCTTTTGGCTGGCTTAGGTAAGGGATAACAGGAGTGGAGGAGTTTTTGTGGGGTTTGGGTTTTTTGGTTTCTTTGGTGGTTTTTTTTTGGTGCTAGGCATCATCTCCAGAACAGAAAAGTTATTTTTGGGTAGTTGAATGTCAGCTGTGTGATCAAACTGGTGATCACAATCCATGTGCCAGCGAACAATCATATCTTCTGAAAACCCTGTCTGAGGAACTGAACAGGCACTGGGCAGCTTTATCAGCATCAGGGGATTGTGCCTTTAATCCATCAAAACACTCCAATCCTTGAGGAACTTTGAGCATATAATAGTTCCACTGAAATCAATCAGGCTCTGGGTGTGCTCGAGTGCTCTGCTGGGTCACTGCCTGCAGCCGTGGGCACAGAGCTCTGCTCCTTGTATTGCATGTGAAATATGGTATTGAATTTTATTTTATTTTGTAATTGTAAATTTTATTTCATTTTATTTTATTTCATATTTTATTTTATATTTTATTTTATTTTTTATATTATATTTTATTCTTTATTTTTATTTTTTCATTTTATTTCATTTCATTTTATATATTATATTATATTATATTATATTATATTATATTATATTATATTATATTTCATTTTATTTTATTTAAAATTTTATTTTATTTTAGGTTTTTATTTTTAAATTTTATTTTATTTTATTTCATATTTTATATATTTTATATTTTATTTTATTTTTAAATTTTATTTTATCTTTAAATTTTATTTTATTTCATATTTTATTTTATTTTATCTTTAATAGGTGCTGAAGCACAATGCCCACACAGGGTTGGGAGGTGGCTGTTACTGGTGCTATAACCTGGTTGGATTCTTCCATGCTGCCTGTCCAGCAGTGGTCTTGGCATTGAATTTACTGGGGCAGAAAGGGAGTGTATTTACTGAGGGGTGTACCTGTTTTAAAGTTGTTGTTTTTGCCATCAGCGAGTCATGAGTTAGGGGGTGATAGGGAGGGTGGGTTGGTTTGCTGTGTAATTTGCAAACTCCCAATTTTCCAGCTGGAACATCAGTTCCCAGAGGCTGCACCTCAGGGCTGTCCAAGGAACATTGCCTGGTGTGTGAGGAAAAGAGACCCAAAAATCCACAGGAGACAGGGGAGCAGAGGGAATCACACCTCTGAGACAATAAATCCAATTATCATAACACAGAGTGAAATAAAGCAGAATTAAAAATAATTTAAAATAATTGGCAGCAATGGCAGATGCATGGCCAGGACTGGGCAGAGACTGATCAGGGTCATGTGAAAATCCCAATTTCCCTGGTGTGGCTGAAGGGACAGAGCAGGGCAGGGCTGGCATTGTTGCTGTCCAGCTCAGATAAAGGAGTGTGCAGACAAATGCTGCAGCTCAGCTGTGAAAGGAAGAGAGAGAAAGAAATAAAGGGGATTAAAAGAACAGGAAGTTTCTACTCCATTTTTTGCTAAGGGAAGTAAAGAAAAAGATCATTTTCTGTGGAGTTGCTCCTGGATAAGAGGTGAGAATCCAGCTCTGAATGGTCTGTAATAAAATCAAATTGATCCAATTGGCAGAGAAGAACTACATTTAAGCAGAAAAAAATAATGTGAAGAACTTGTGCTTTTGAAACACAACAAAGAACCACAATGGCCAAGCAGGACAGGGAACAGGAGAAGAAAAATCACAAGTGGTAGCAGCTGAAGGATGGCTCTAAATTTGGCACCTGCAGAATGGGAGCAGTAATTATGTTTTGTTCTTACTGTTAGAAAGGGGAAAACCATCGAAGTAGGGTGACAGAAAATCTAAGAATCAGGACTGGGGTAGACCATGTAATTTAGGGCTGTTTCGAGAGGATGGTAAATGGAAAGATGGGAAATAATAGCAGGAGCTAAATTTTCCTTCTGCAAATGACAGCAGTTTCAATCAGAGTCCTTTAAGTGCTTCTAGCAGGAAGCAAAAAATAAAAGAAATTGTTGTCCTAAAAAGTGGTTTCAACCAACAATTGCATGTGTTGGTAATGTAGGGATTTCTTTCCCATTTATTCTGCACGATTGCTTGACCACAAGTCCCAATGATGGTGGTGTTTCTGCCTGTATCTCAAAAACAATGATCTCAGCCAACACAGATCACTCCATATTCAGCATCCTGAGAGCCTCAGAGCAAGGTGTGGCTCATCTGCAATTGATATCATCAGAAAAAAAAAAAAGTTTAGCATAAATTCATTCACTGAATCTTAGCCAGAAAAATGTTGTGAACTTGAACAAGTTAAGGACAAATCAAACAAACAAAGGATAGAGATTGTAAAAAGACAAAAGATTCTATGCTAGATATGAGAAAAAAAAAGACAAAACCCCACAAAACCAACACAGCCATTGGATGTGTTAGAGTGAAATTCATTTTCAGCTTGGATAGCATCCATCTAAAGATTTTTTCCCCTACAAATTAATAGCATAAAAGTCCCAGACTGTGATAAGTCTTATTCAGAGCTATTGTGTTTGCTAAATGGAATGTGACAGCGATCTGAAACAGGGCTATACCACAGAAAATAATTAGTTGAGAAGTAACTTGATAATTTTACCACTGTGAAGAATGAATGGAAATCAACCTTCACTTTAATTATGTGCAAAGGAGAAGTATAATTACCTGCACAAGATACTAATCAGAGAAAATGATAATACATTCCTCTCTTATCTAGTAGATAGCAAACTAGGTAGCTTAATCTGTTCACCTCTGGTGTATCAAAGATAGCAAATTAGTTACTGCTGAGCTATCTGCATCCTGAGGTTACCTGAATCCTTTTATGCAGTCCTTGAGATTAATGCTTATGTATTGAAATTTTGAAAAATAAAATTACCAGCCACCATTAGAATATTTCAAAGTTAAAGGAGAAAGTCACAATCACCCTCTGCAGTGGCAGAATATCAACAAAGTGTGGAGATGTGGCTGCCCCAGGGGTGGGAGGGGGGCAGGACATGGATGGAGATGTTCCCTTGATTAATTTGTCACAACCTTGGTGTTTCCCAGTCAGGGCTGCCAGGGGTGGTTCCTGAGTCCTGGGCAGATTATTGATGCTTTTCTAATTCCTGTAGGAGCAAAGTCAGGGCACTGCTCTTGCAAACGTGCCCTGGGTGGGGGCAGACACCAAGAAGCCCCGTCCCAGATCAGAGCCAACACTTTATTTAGGTGGAGAAAATTCAGTGCTGCTTTGTCTTCCCCATCTCTGGCACCAGGGTGTCATCATGATATTTTCTGAAAAATCCCTTTGCCAGGGTTTCTTCTCCTGGAAGCTTCAGCTTCTCCCTGTTTTTCTGCTCTGGAAAGTGGTCTGGAGGTTGTTTATCAAACTTGTGAATTGCTTTAATTTAATGGCCAACCACAGCCAGCTGTGTCAGACTGTCTGAGTCAGTCATGGGTTTATATTGTTCATTCTTGTTGAGCTTTCTGATGTCTCCTTTCTCTTTCTGGAGTATAGATTTAGTATAGCATTCATATAACATAACATATCAACAATATTAACATTAACAATAACGATAATAATAATAATAATAATAATAATAATAATAATAATTAGTCCTATGTTCTCCTTTCAGTCATGTTGGTTCATTTGTGGCAGTAAAATATTTCCAGTCTCCATTCTGTCTCTTCAAAGTGCCAGCCCGAAGAGGAGAAAAACATTCTCCACATCTTCAAATTCACTTTAGGTGTTCTGCCTTGTAAAAGTCATTCTTGCTTTCTGGAAATGGAACCAAAATATTGTGCATTGCACATTAATCCTAGAGCTAAAGAGTCAAAGAAAATAATCAATTTAATTTCTTTTTATTGCCTGTGTAATTAGTTATATGTCATAAAAGTTCAGATTGCATCTGGAGTTAATTCCCCGCGCTTCATCTTAAATTTTCTCATCAACGTTAAATTAATCTTATGTATCCCTTACATTTCCCCATCCACAGGTTCCACTCAATTTCATTGCACAGGAACTTCTCCTGCATCTTCTCAGGCTTAGCTCAGTGGCAATTAAGAATTGCTGTACCCAGCCCATGCTGAGGGCTCAGGTGCCAGCCCAGGAATATTCTCCTCTGACGGTTCTGTGCTTGTATTGGTAAAGCCAGAGGTTATCAACTGCTGTGGAATATATGAATGTTAGTTGAGTTTTTTCCTTTATTTAAACACTTGGCACCTTCTCCTCCCATAACTCTGTCCCTGGAATGCCATCAGCTGGATCTCAGGGTTTGGGAGCTGTGGGGATTCTGTGCTGAGTCCCTGAGAGCTTCAGGTTCTGTACTCTGTGCTCTCCTACACAGCCTGAAGGGTGACAATGAAATAGAGAAACAAAACACATGGAAAGAATCAGGAAAAATAGTATTACCCAAAACAGAATGTAAGTGGATATGTGTCTTTCTGAGCTTTGTCTGTCTTTGAAAGTAAAATTTTGGATTTGTTTTATGAGGAATAAATGGGGCTGGTAAGAAGAGAGGTGAAATAATAAGTGAAAAGGGACTGGGAGACTTAGAGATAAAGAAGTGGATAGTGTGAGAAGTATGAGACTTAAATTTTAGCAAGGAGAATTTAAAACAAACATGAAGAAAATGTTCCTTCTGGTGACAGCAGTTCTGAAGGTTATGGATTTATGCTCACTGCAAATTTTTAAAAGCAGCACAGATAAACATCTGTCAGGGATGTCTTGGGTGTGTTTATTCCTGCTTCAGGCAGTGACACAGACCGTGTGATTTCTCTGCATCTGCTTTTTGTGATTTATTAAGCTGGGAAGTAAATGAGAGGGGAGACCAGGGGTGAAGAACAAGCAGAGTTTGGAAGGCACACAAATTGAAAACAATTTCTCGAGTGGCTGTGATGGCACAAGGACTGATCAAAGCCAGATCCAGCAGCAGACAAGACTAAGATAGAAGAATCCAGCATCAGTTTAGAGCCCCCATTTCAGAACATTGTAGGAACAGCATGGAGGTGTTGTGGTGCTTCTCTAAGCTGTTTTCCCCTCAAGTTTTAGCTTTTGGTTCCTAACAGCCAACTTTGTGCAACTTTGTGCAGTTTCCTTCTTGTCTCTTAGATGGTAAAATCTGTCTCATCCTCTGTGCTCTTATCAGCACTGAAGTGAGCTTATATAGCTGCTTTCAACTTTCTATTCACAGGAGTGAGTCTTAGAGCATCCTTTCATTATCCAGTTGTATGGAATATATCCCTACTTGTGCTCTTCCTGCCTTTGCTTTGCTCCTCTGCCAAACAAAGAGCTTTTCCTCAGACCCTTTTCTTATCATCATCCCCTACAAAAGCAGAGTCAACACGTTGCTGTGTTTACAGAGAGCCTTTCATTTGGGCCGTGCAGGAGATGTGTACACACACACACACACACACACACACACACACACACACACACACACACATACGTCTGTGTTGCTTGTTTTGGGGAGAGGTGAGCAGGCAATTAACCCATTTACATGCACCACTGGTGCTGCTGGCTGAGGCAGGGAGCCTGTTCACAGTTTGGGATGTACACACACCCAGCACAGGCTGGGAGCTTGGCTGTCCTTGTATCGCTGGGTGTGGGGGGAAAATAAACACAAAATTCAAGCTGTTTTCCAGATTAGGTAAACAAACCCTTGGGCTCTCGCAGTCAGCCTTTAAGACAGGGTGGAAAGCTCTAGAAATTGCAGTATATAATGGGTTTGTGTGCAGTTTCTCATTTCAGTGAAACACAGATGATAGTGGGACTTCTTATCACCACACTTATCTGCTGCGAATACAAATGTATTAAGATGAGTTACTGTGTAATTACGATTGCTCCAGACAGATTTATTATGAAGTTACCAGATTGTTACCCCCAAAAAAGCCTGTCTTATTTCATGATAATTATGCAAACTGGTGTCATTTTTGTGCACAAGTTCCTAACTGATAATAAAGCAGGCGCTCTGCCAGTTTAAATAAGCAGTAGAAATTAGTTACTTTCAAAGAAAAAGGAGATGGGAGACACATGATTGATGCCCTACAAAATGTTCACCTACAGAACGTGCAGGGGGACATTTTAGAGGATGATTTTCAGATACAGGAAAATGACACAAAGATAAACAACATACAAGTACAAAACAGAGTGAAGTATTTCAAACTGGAGGAGATTGCACTTCTGTGGTGTTCCAAAGTTTTTCCTCTTAAGCACTCTTTTATTATTAATTTATTTCCGTTTTTTACATGGGGAATAGTGAGGGTTATAGCTCAGTGCAGTATTTTCTCTAAACGAAAGCAGGATTTATTTAGCCATCCCTACTGGATTCCTGTTTCATAACAACAGCTAAATTAAAGCTTCATGAGCGGAAGGGCAGCGTTTCTAAATCAAACTCAATGTCTGGCTCCACGGAAATTCATCACCAGTTTGTCAAGAGAAATAACCGGTCCAAAACTTTACCAGAAATTCAGAGTGAATCCCTGAATTCTGGGAGAGATTTGTCACTTTCTCTCCTGTCATGCTGCATTTTCACATTCCTCTGCTGCCAGCTTCAGCTCGGATAAAGTGTTGAAGCAGCATTGCAGAATCTGTCCTGACAGTTGCACTAACCTGACCAGATGTGGGGAACATCAGGAAGCTTCTGCTAGACCTGGACTAAAAAGATTTTCCATCAAATATTGGGGAAAAAAGGAATTAGAAAATAGTTGAGGTGGTGGTCTGAGTAGGACACCCCTTTTCTTGGTGCTTATCCACACGCTCCTTGCAGACACTGGGACTCTGCCAATTGCTGTTGAAATTTGTATTCATGTCCTTCTGCAAAGTTAACATCTGGTGCTGATACTGACTTTTCCAACGACTTTGTGTAACACAGCTTTCAGAATCTCATCACTTTTCAAGATAATATAAATAATTAACCTAAGAATTCATTGAAAATAAGCAAGGACACAACATGCCAGAAAGTTGTTTGAACACTGACAGAATAGCTATTGAAGAAAGAAGGCTTTGAAAAAGGCAGCCAGGAACCAGTGCCATCTGTCAGGTCAAGTCAAGATGAAGGCACTGAGATTTCCAAAGTGTGGTGGGGGAGATCTGTGCCGCGTTCCAGGAGCCCCTCCTGGCCCCACTGAGGCTCTGCCATGTGAGCTCAGGGCTGGTGACAGTGTGACAGGTGACATCATGGCCTGCCCACAGCAAGGCAGTGCCACTTATCAGGGTTAACACAATCAGGAGCGGCCAATATCAACAGGGGCTGTTTCCCCATGGTTTTAAATATCTCCAAATTCAGGCTCTCCATATTGCCAAAAGGCAACGTGTCCAAAGGCAATATTGCCCAGAGTCTCTGTTCTGCCAGAAGGGCTTCTCAGATTTGTTGCTCATTTGTTTAGGTAGAAATCCACAATTGTGTTGCTTACCATTTGTGCTGTGGAGTGTAAATTAAGTGTGCTGTGGAGTGTAAATTAATGTTTTCCTATGCTTTGGAAGCAAAGGGTTCGGGTCACTTGGGCTAAACGGCAGTCTTGACATTATTCCAAACTCTACATGAGCAGAATTTGGGGTATAATACATAATTTGGGGTTTATATCCCTGCAGGCCCCTGTTCAGCTCCCAGTGGGGCCACTGCAGAGGGCAGGGAGGGCTCCTCTGGCCAAGGGCACTGTGAGGCCACCAGCAAACCTCACCTGCTGCCATTGAGAACATGAGCACCTTCCAGCAATCAAACCCACATCTCAAAAAAGAAAAAAAAAAGGAAAAAAGTCATAATTCATTTATTTGGAGAGTGCCTGAATAATTGATGCTGGGCTGTGGGAGAGGAGCAGCGCTGATGGCAGCCCTGCTCTGCTGTGCCATCTCAGTGTGAGTGGGTTTGTGATGTATGGATCACATACAGCCTGTTTGCTTTGAACCACTGATAAAGCCAGCCGTGTCTCGCTGCACACTTCTGTCACCTGCAGGATTTTCCACAAGTTTTCTCCCTGATAACTAATCCCAAATCCTCTTTGCTGCTTTTTAGACAAGTCGTGCTGGGTTTTTTTGCTTCCATGATAAAAGGAAGCTGTTCAAAAACAAAGTGGAGTTGTTAGTGGGGGAAGAATATCTTCTGCACTGTATTTCCTGATGCATTTTAAATTGAGAGTCTAAACTCCTTTAATTTCTTGGAGAAAAAGTCATATTTATTTACATTGTCATATGGAATTAGAATTAAAAAATTATATGTTTGGAAGTAAACATTAGCCAGCTTAGCAAACAAGGCAGGTTACTTGGATCACTCTGAAATTCTATTATTTATTGCCACATCTGCCTGCATACTGAAACCTTTATCAGGTGGACATGCCCAGCTGCATCAGCCCCCTGTAAATGTGATTTTGGGCCGTGAGGAGCTGCCCCTGTTCTGTTTCCCCAGAGCAGCACAGCAGGCTTGAAAGGAGGCTGCACCCATTGTGCTCAGCAGAGTGTTTTGACAGAGAGAGTTCCCACCGTGCACAGAACTTTAAATTGTGTTTTAAATTAAACCAAGCCTTATGTTGGTGGCAGGGAGACCATGTTGCTGAAAAGAGACATCATTTGTGACAAAAGCATTACAGACGCTGAATGTCAGGCACTGTAAAACTGTTTCCCTTCTGCTTTAATTGAGAGTTTCTCAAACAGCTGAACCTCAAAGCAAACCACAGTGATTCCCATTTTCCCACAAACTGTTGAGATGCTTTTAACTTCATTAAAAAAAAAAAAAAGCCTAAACTGGGAGGGGGTTTGAGGAACCCAATTTAAATTATTTTTCTAGGCTGTGATAAAGTAGGCAAAATAGTTACCAAGAGGAGCAGTGGGGATGAATAACGAGTCAAAGGCATTTTAGTTGCCATTGTAACTGTAGCTGTAGCTGTGCTGGGTCTTTTAAAATACTAATTTAAAAAGGTGAAGGAAATTTACCACTCTCTCCCCACCCCCCTCATTCCAGTTCTTTTAAGATCTAAATTCCCATTTTCCATTGTGTGCACATGCATTTTTTTAGCTTGAGTGATCACCTGGCATCCCGAGATCAATGGGAAGTGCTGCACAGCCATGTCATTACATATATTTCAACAAGCAGATGTTAGTAGGAAGAGTTCTCTGACCAGTTTTTGAAGCTGTTGTCAAAATGTGGCTTAAACATCAGAAGAACATTCTGCAAATTTACATAACCTCTACAAAGCTTGAAAAATTAATTTATGGTGAGCATCACTCAGCACTCATTTCCAGGAGAAGAAAAAAAACAACCAACCAACTCTTTGAATGTCCTTTTCAGTTGAGCTCATATTTATAAAATTGCAAGGATAATAACGAAGCAGATTAAAATTAACAGCAACTGCATGTGTGGAAGTGCTGCTTGGGCTGAATAAATGCATTAGAGAAGTCAGAGTGAATTAGAGCCACAGGAAATGCTGCAGCCCAGGGTTTGTGGTGCAAACTTCAGGGCCTCATTCTCAGAATTGTTTTCTATTTGTTTTTCTATTTCTTTTTCTATTTCTAATTGTTTTCTATTTCTTTTTCTATTTCTTTTTCTATTTCTAATTGTTTTCTATTTGTTTTCTTCTTCCTTCACCTGCTCTGTTTTCAGTACATCTCAGTGCAGTGCAAGACAAAGAAATGCCTGATGTGTAAATTTCAGAGTTGGGTGTTAAATCCAAAGTGGTGTTGGACAGGATCTGCCCTGATCCAGAGCAGTGCTGTGTTTTCAGTGGGTTTGGAAAGCCTGGGAAGAAGAGTGATTCAGGTTTGGTTTTCTGTGCTGAAAGAGATTTCCTGAGCTCTGAACCAAAGTGGTGAAATCCCCGTGCTGTCTCCTGAGCCTGCCAAGCGCTTCTTCCATTTTTAATCTAAACCTCAGAAGAATTCATCTTTGTATGCTGAAGTTTTAAGGCCAGAAGGGGTTAAATCCTCTAATCTGCCCTCAATAGCTCAGCTATTTATTTGGTTGCTGAGCAAGCCCAATCAAACGTGCAGGATTTGAACTTGCATTTCAAACAGACACCGAAGGGAGGTTCAGAGGGTGCAGGGGTCAGGTCTGTGCCTTAGATACCAACCCAGAGGGACGGAAAAGTGTGTTTGAATTCTGCATCTTCCTTCCCTCTCCCCAGAAATGCAGAGAAGTTCATTTGTACATTCAATTTGTACATTCTGTGTCAGCCTTGAACACAGAAGGACAGGAAAATCAGAGCTCCTTTTCAGAGCACTAGAAGAAGCATTTTGATGTATTCCAAATGCTAAAATGTCAGGGATGAAAGGGCTTGCTTTGTTTTTAATCCAGGAGAGAGAGAGTTAGAAAACTTAATATTAGCAGAATTACTTCCGTGCGTTTTTAAGCACTTCAATAAATGTGTTCTTGATTGGTTGTAAACTTTCCCCTGTAGTGTTTGCAACCCAGGAGAATATTCAAGTAAAAAATCTCTTTAAAAAGTTAGAGGACTGTAAGTGATTTTACATACATTTCAGTCTTCAGGGTCCTCATTTTTCTGATTCATATTAATTTTATTCCATATTTATAGCTTAAGTGAGAAGAGAATCAAATTCAAGAGGTCCATAACGATGTATAAATAATTACTGTTTATGAATATTACTGCAGAAATTATAAAGAGGATGGCAAATCAAGGGAGATGAAGTGAAAGACTCTCCTGAAGGATGTCTGGGTGCTTGTTTCACAGGGGCTGATCCTGATTTGGGGATTGTGGTGTCTGTGTGCCATCAGCAGTTGGGCATCCTGGGGGTGGCTCTGCCATGAATTCCACGGAATTCTGAACCTTTGGGTGTCAGGGACTCACTGCTGGAGCCCAAACCTCCCTCAGAGAGCACAGGGCATTGGGTGCCCAATAAACTGAATGGCAATTCTGATTTCAGCCCAGGTAAAGATGTGCAAGAGCTGGAGTTGAGAGGAGAGCAAAGGGGGTTTGTGGTTTGTGCCCCTTCCCCGAAGCAGTGTTTGTGTGTGAATTGATTGTGCCACTTTGCACCCAGAATGGATGCTGTGCTCCTTCAGATGTCACAGTTACTTGTCTGGGGAATTTTCTGTAATGAGAGAACTCTCCAAGGCTTTCCACGAGTCAGGGCTAATGTTTGATTTATTTTTTTTTAACTTGAAAGGCTCCATAGCACATTTATTTCCACATACATTAAATTCAGAGTGCTGAGTGCGACCTCAGATGCTTTTGTCTTTCAAGACATCCCCGTGTTCACATCCTGCTTTAACTCGGGTTAAGTTGGCAAATGCTGGTGAGCTCAGGCACAAATTAAAGGGGACTGTGGCACTGTGAGCTTTCATTTCTCTGGGCAGGGCACAGCAAAAGAGCTCAGGAACAGAAGGGTCTCAGGAATAGATGGGATTGGAATTGGGATTTCTGTGGGAGTGCTTGGAACAACTCCTTGCAGCTTGTGCTGAGCTCAGGCAGAGGGGAAGGGGAGGAATGGGACACTGGGGACATTGATTCCTCACCCTGCTCATTTAACCCTGCTCTAAAGCCAGGCTTATCCTGGAAAATGAGATTTTATGTGCAGGTTGGCATGGAAAGGTTCCTGTCGCAGGCTGGTGCCAGTTTGTGTGCCCACAGTCAGGATCACATGGCACTGCCAAGTGGCTGCCTGGCACACATGGAGAAAACACTCCTCAAATATTAACAAGTTTAAAATGTATTTAATACAGCAAAGACCAGTAAAGTTTGGGAATGGATGTATAAATATTTATGAAATTACAACACAAATAAATATTACAAAAGCTCATCTGATTAAGACAAGAGCTATGACAATTCTTGTGAATTTTTAATATTAAAATAAGCATTACATTAATGAGTCTTCATTATATCATTAAACATTTTACTTTGTTTTCTGTAGAGAATTTTATTTTTACTTGACATACTTTCTTAAGTGTCTAATGGGCTCTTATGACATTTGTAAATGAGCCAAAGCATAAGGAACATAAGAGTTAATTCTTTATATTCATCACTAATTCAGACTAATTTATCATAAGGGAAATAATAGGGAAGTCGTCTTTTCCTTTTTTTTTTTTTATTTTTTAATTTACATATAAATAGGTCTAAATCACAAAATTAGGATACAGATTTTAAATACTCCAGAGTCCAAACTGACTGATGCAGGGTTTCACTATAAATTATTGCAGCATAGCAAAGACCTGGATTTTTTCTTTTTTAAACAAACAAAAAAAAAAAAAAAAAAAAAGGAAAAGGAAAAATCCCACCAAAAAACCCAGAAAAATGCAGACAGTTCAGCAATGCTGGAACTTGGAGATGGCTCTGAGGCGCTTCAGTGGCTGCCCTGTGCCAGGGAAGGGAGTTTGGCATTCCTGGTTCTTACCTTGGGTTCTAAGCTGGCTTTTGGGACGGGTCAGGGATGTCCATCTGGGCAGAGCAGAGCATGGAAGGACCTTTTTAAGGAAAGATTGAATTTGTGCTTCTCCTGGCTGGGCCCAGGGTGCTGTGTTTGTGCCAGGGCTGCTCTGTGTGGATGTGTTTGTTTGCAGCTGGGCTGCAGAGCTGATTCCAGCTCCCCACAGTAAAGATGTGCAGTCCCAGGATGGGCTCAGTTGTGAGCAAGGATTTCTAGGATCCTGTGTGATTTATAGATCCTGTTGTGATCGAGGGTTTCTAGAATCCTGTGTGATTTATCCTGTTGTGATCAAGGATTTCTAGGACCCTGTGTGATTTCTAGATCCTGTTGTGATCAAGGGTTTCTAGAATCCTCCCCAGATGGAGCTCAGCATCCTCTGGGCTCCCCTGGCCTGGCTGGAAGGAAGGAGAGGCTGCTGCTCCTCCTTGCAGGGTGATGGGGGCTGTTCCCCTTGGACAGACTGAGCATCATCATCATCATCATCACCATCATCATCATCAGAGGGTGCTGGGCAGGCAGCCTGACCCTGCCCTGGTTAAATTGATCTTCTCAGGGCAGGAGAGCATCCTTCACCAGCATTCCACAGCCAGTGTGCCTCCAGTGTCCTCCCCCAGCCCCAAGCTCTGCCCAGCAGCAGAAGGTGAGGGTTAGGCCTAGGGCTGGGGTTAGGGTTAGGGTTAGGGTTAGGGTTAGGATTAGGGTTAGGGTTAAGCAGTGCCCACCCATCCTGCTGATCCCAGGAATTGTCCCTAGCCCTCTGGCACTCACACAGAGAGGCTGGCTCAGGGGAGAAGCAGGTTTTTTAATCCATTGGACCTCATGTGGGGTTTCCATGGTTGGTCTAATTTTGGTTTAATTTGGCATTAAACCAAATTCTCATCAGGAAGAGCCCGTGCAGCCCAGTGCAGGTGGTGGCACCTCCTTAAAACAACTTCTGCTCCAACAGAGTTGCTGTAACTGTTTTACTTGGGGTGTTACCCACATTTTGTCGTTTCCCCAGGCCACGTTTTCTGTGTGGGAATTCACAGCACAGTGCTCCCATCCTGTGCCTCCATCAGCTCAGCCTGCAGCCATTTGCTGGATTAAGCAATATCAGTGAGGAGCCAGGCTTGCCCCAGTGCACAGCAATGTGTGAGTGCCTCGCTCTGTCCCTGCAGGGCTGTTCCTGGAGGGATCTGGCTCCTCCAGAGCACAAAGGCCATCAGCTCTGTGCATTCCCCAGCCTAATGCTGTGCTCAGATCCTCCTGCCGTTGGATTTATGCACCCAAGTAAGCAAAGCAAACGCTGATGCTCTCTGTGCGTGGAATAACAAACGCATTTCTTCACAAACATTTGAATTTCTGTCAAACATTTTAGCACATTTACTTTCTGCTTTGCCCTCCCTCTTTGTGCATTTTTTAAGCAAATTAACTCAGAAGAAAAAAGTAGTTTATAGATCAAAAGGAAATGTTGAATTATACACTTTCTTATTCTCTCTCTCCCAAGACTGGTAAATGCCTCTTCTCAAACAGGAACTTGAATGCTGCCACATTTTTCACACTTCTCCACTGATCCAGTTCCAGTGTGATTATCTCATACTGCTCGTGCAGGAATGAATTTTACAAGGGAGCAAGGACCAGAAATCTCCTTACACCACAGAAGAGATGAGTTTCTTTAGGAAGCTGGCTGACCAGTCCAGCTCGAGATTCACCCTGGTTGCAGCCTCTTCTACCTTTCCTTTACTCTTCCCACCTTGTGGAAACATCAGAGGCCTGTGCTGAACATTGATTTTTGTGATGTGTCAGGTCTGGCTGGAGCTGAGCACCGGAGCAGGCTAAAGTTGTGTCAAAAGCAGGGCCATGCCCCCAGCCCTGGCTTTGCTCTCAGATCAATGTCTGCAGGGTTTCCAATAAAACCAGCCAAAAAACACTGTACAGGCTCTGGAGGTACACAGTTATTAGGGAGCCCAGATTTCTCCCCCAGCTGTGTTCTTATTGCCAGTATTTCTGTATGGTGTGTGTGATGGAGGCCTGAGCAGCAGGAGCCCTGCTGTGCTTTTCTCCTCTTCCTCCAGCTGTGCCCAGCCTGACCTCACCCTCTGCAGGAACTGGGGGCAGGTGCTGGCTAAACCCTGAAATTCATCCAGCAGCACTGGGCTGTGAGCTGGGAGGGAAGAGGGATGAGGGAGATGCAGACTTGTATTTGCTTTCCTTCTGCGTCATTATTTTTTAATTTCCCAATCTGCCTGTGTAACAAGGAGGGATTCACCTTGTTGTGAAGGGTATTAGTTTTTATTAGATTATTAGTGGTTTCTGGCATTTGGATCACCTCCTTTCTTACCTTTCCTGGCACTGCTCTTTCTCAGACTCTGAGGAGGACGTTTGGCTTTTTAGGACAATGGCTTCACTTCCAGGAGAATGAGGCTGGTACAGGCATGCTGTTGTTTATGAAGCTTTTTAAGAGCCTCCTAAGAAAGGACAATATCTTACTAAGCTAAGCATAGTGGAATAAGGTTTCCTAATTCATTATTGCTCCAAAACATAACCGTGACCCTAAAGAAGCTATTAAATTTTTGGGATAATTTACATGTCAAGTAGTGTCAGTGCCTGAGCCCCAGAAGCTCCTGTAAAAATTAGAGAAAGTTATGTTAAATATTTTATTTGGAAATAAATCAGAGGTCAGAAGAAGGCGAGGCACAGACTGAATACATTCACAGATTCTGTTACGCTGCCCTTAATGTAACTTCTGAAGCTTATTTGAAATAATTGGGTCTGCTGGAAACCTTCCAGAATATTTCAAGGGGCCAACAGAAGAATTGGCTATGCTGTATCTAAACTTTAGTTACAGAGTCTTAATTCTTAGATGTCTAAGTCTTCTAAAAAAAAAATAGAAAAGAAAGGAAAAGATTTTCTTAGAACTCTTCACTTGGTCTTATTAAAATAGCACTTCTCTGTAGAGACGAGTTAATCATGATTGCCAGACTAAAGATTCTGTTAAACATGAAAGCTGTCGCAGCCCTTGTAGTGAACTGCAGCTTAGAGAGAAAAAAGCCTGAGATGGTGCTGTTAGAGGAAAGGTTGTTCAGATCGTACAGACACCCATCATCATTTGTGCTAATGATAAACAAATGTGCAGCAGGATGGGGGACAGAGCAGCAGAATGCAGAGAGTTCCTGACACTCTGTGCTCTGAGCCCAATGAGCCCAAGCAGGGAACCTGTGCTCATCCACAGCCATGCCACAGATGTTAAAGGTGGAAAACCAGATTTGCTGCAGTCAGCTGAGCTGGTATCGTGGTTATTCTGATTTCTGAGCTGGTATCGTGGTTATTCTGATCTCTGAGCTGGTATCGTGGTTATTCTGATTTCTGAGCTGGTATCGTGGTTATTCTGGTCTCTGAGCTGGTATCGTGGTTATTCTGATCTCTGAGCAGTTCTCCTGTACAGCAGAGTCCTCCCAGACCAGGAGCCAGCAGGGCTGGGATCAGGGATTGTCCTGATGGTCCCATCCTGCAGGGCACAGCAACACCAGGGAGCTGACAGCTCATTCCAGCCCATGTCAGCCCATTCCAGCTCATTCCAGCCCATTCCAGCCCATTCCAGCTCATGTCAGCCTGTTCCAGCCCGTTTCAGCTTGTTTCAGCCCATGTCAGCCCATTTCAGCTCAGTTCAGCCCATGTCAGCCCATGTCAGCCCATTCCAGCGAGTTCCTCCCCCAGAGCCCCATGACCCTGGGGCTGCAGGTTCCAGGTCCTGTTCTGCTCCCCTGGGATCTCCCCAGCCCCAGGGATGCTCCAGCAGCTCCTCTGATGGGCACAGCCCACAGCACTCCTTCCCTCCAGCTTCTGCAGAGCTCCAAGAGTTCTCTGTAACCTTGACACTCCTTCAGAAAGCTCCTTGTCTGAGGCAAGGAGCCCGGAGAGACAGCAGGGTGAGAAAAGGCTTTGACTGACTGGTCTGGCTCTCTCAAACATTATGGAAAGTGCTGCCATGAAGAGGCATCGCTCTGAGCCAAGTGGAACTGCATTTCATGTTGTACAGGAGGGAAGAGACATCAGAATACATCTGAGGACTGATCAGTAAGAACAGTCATTTTACAGGGTTAGTATTTCCAGTTAATTTTATATTCAGGTTTGAGAAGTGCTGCACTTCTCGCAAAAGGAATTGTATAAGAGCAGTTTTTTAAACTACAAAAGAAAGGTGGAAAAGGCAAATTGCACTAATCCAAGTTTGAAGAGCCCTTCTTGTGATCTTTGGGGATTGAGTCCCAAAGAAAAGATCAGCTTGTGACGGAGTTCTGAGATGGAGTTTTGTCAAGTGCCTGCTCAGAGTGGAAGGAATCCCTCCAGAAAGCCTGAGAGTGCCAGGCTGAGTGCCCCACACAGGCTGGGGCTGCTGCAGAGCCCCCGGGCTCTCTGTGCTCCTGCAGGGCAGAACTGCAGAGGAGAGCCCTGGGAGGGGAGTGCTGAGCCCGCAGCACCTGGCACAGGAGCTCTGCTCTGAGCTGCCCCAGCAGCAGGGCCAGCAAAGCTGGGCTGGCACAAATCAGGGACTCACAGTCTGTGTGGGGGCATGGGGGAAAGGAGGCAAATCTGTGGGCAAGGCCGCTCAGCACACTTAGTAACAGTCAGTTTAACAGTGCTATGAGATCTGAGCTCAGAGCGGAGCAATCCAGGTGGTTTCTGTCTGTGATGAACTCTTCCCAGTATGAAAGGACGGGAAAAGTGAGGCCAATACCACAAGCAAGCCTTCTCCTTAAGTAATGGAAGCAACTCAATTACAACAGGCTTTCCCCCCACACCAGGTCCCAGAAAAGGACCAGCTAGCGTGGCACAGCTCGGAAAATGCAAAAGGCTGAAGTCCTTTGGTTCCAATCCTCTCCCTAGCTTAACCCAAACCATCCCCCATGAGTAACTACCCATTTTAATGAACTTCATCAGAGCCCTCTCCTGTGCCCTCCCAATCCCAATCTCAGTAGCCTTCCTCATGGTAGGAGAGAGCAAAATCCTGAGCTACATACAAGGCCAAAGAGCCCAAACACCACACTTGGTAAAAGCCAGTTTGGGGGGAATGTGTTCATTCTGCTGCAGTGTGTGCACTCCCCACATCCCTCTCACCATCCCAGGGCTGGGGCACCAGGGATTTTCCTTTGCTGTGCCCCATCAGAATGGGAGCTCCAGGTGTGTCTGGGCCGCACTCCATCACTGCTGCCTCCCTGAACTTGCTCAGCATCCTTCTTGTCCAAAATCTGCCCTGAAGGGTGGATTTGGGAGGGGTAGGAAGTGCTCAGCCCAGAGAGGGAGGGTTGCTGTAAGTCCTGACCTAATGTGAATATCAGGGTTTGGGTCTGTTGGGTGGATGCAAGAGGAGAATTTCTCTCATTCCGAGGCACGTGCACGTCTGTGCTGCAATTCACCATTGCAGGTTATTAAAGCAGGAATGAGGTATTATTAAAGCAGGAATGAAATAATCAAAAGCAGGTTGCTGTGGCTAACAGGAGAGTTTTCATATTTGTACTGCTTTTCTAGATATGCTGTATTTCCTTTCCATTCCGTGGCCACCAGAGGTGTTCAGACCCGCTGTGATAATTACCACTTCCCTGATTGCCCTCGCTAAATGTTGCTGCTTGATAATTATAATTTTTAATTTATAATTTCATTTATAATTTTATTATCACTCTAACAAGGGAAGATGGAGAAGTGTGGCAAAGTCTGACTGTGTGTGTGTGTGCATGTGCTTGCCTGTGTGTGTGGAGAGAGATTTTATTCCATTTTGCTGTCATGTCCCTGATGTGACACTTCAGAGCAGAGCCTGCTGGGTGCCTTCAGCTCCCACAATTTGATTTTTCAGAGGTGGTGGCTCCCTGAGGGTCTGAGTGGCTCCAGTGGAGCTGTGGCTGCTCAGCCCCTCTGTGAGGGCTGTCCCTGCTGAAGGTGCTCAGCCTTTCCCTGCTCATCCCAGTCCCTCAGCACCCAGGGAAAGGCAGATTTTCCTGAGCACCTTGCAGTGGTGGTGTGTCCTGCAGTTCTGATAAGAAGTTCAGGAATATCTCCTATCTCCTTTCCTCGTGCCATCACTCAGACACTCTGCAGGGCAATTCTCTGCTTTGCTCTATCTCTCAATCTTCCCTCGATGCCGAGTGCTCTTTGTGGTGTTATGGCAGTGATCTCCTTACGCTGCATATCCACTCCTTGTGCTGCCTGTCCAACACTTCTGCAATGCCACATCTCCCTTCCTGTGATCTGCTCCGGGTGCTTCTAGTGCTGCATTCCCTGTCACACCTTCCAGGGGCCCCACACCTCACAGCCTGAGCATTGCTGTGCTTCCCCTCCTTGTCACACCCCACAGCCTGAGCATTGCTGTGCTTCCTTTCCTTGTCACACCTTCCAGGGGCCCCACACCCCATAGCCTGAGCATTGCTGTTCTTCCTTTCCTTGTCACACCTTTTCAGAGACCCCACACCTCACAGCCTGAGCTTTGCTGTGCTGCCTCTCCTTGTCACACCCCACAGCCTGAGCATGGCTGTTCTTCCTCTCCTTGTCACACCCCACAGCCTGAGCATTGCTGTGCTTCCTCTCCTTGTCACACCCCATAGCCTGAGCATGGCTGTGCTCACCTACCCACAAAGATTCCCAACGCTCTGAATGGCAAAAATGATCTAAAGAGAGGAGGTGCAGTGACAATCTAAAGAGAGGAGGTGCAGTGACAGAGTGAAGGTTACATCCTACTGCACCCAGCCAGGATCAGCGTGGCTTTTCAGGTCTGCCAGCCAAGCAGGGGCTGCAGCTGCAGCATCGTTTGTAGTTCCCAATTTGCCTGGCAAATATCTCGAAGTTTCACAATTCTGGCCATTGTGTTACAGGAAACCTGCACTGGCAGCATGTAAGAAAAGCTAGACATTGATATCATTCACTGAAAGGATTTTCCTGTCTATCAGACAGAGAATTAAATTACCTCGATGTAGGAAGCTGTTATATCTCCATTCAAACTATGGAAATGGTTCTCCACAGCTTAATTTGGCAAAGCATGCCCTGAAGGACAAATTCCCCTGCAATCCCCTGAAGCCAGGGGGACTGTGCTGAGTTAAAATCAGCCCCACTTTGAATTAATCACCCTGCAAACCACCCGGGTGAGCCTCCTCCTCAAAGTGCAGTTCAGGGTTTGTTTGTGCCACCCCTGGGATGGGAACTGGATCTCGCTGCACCTCCCAGAGCTGTGCTGTGGTTTTGGATGTGTTGCCATCATGGGTAAAGCACAGTGAGGCGCAGTGTGAGCTCCAGCAGGAGCAGAGTGGCAGCTGCAGGGGTGTGGTGTGGATCCCCAGTGTAAGATTGCTGCTTGCAGAGCTTCCCTCCAAAGCCTGAGGTTACAAACCAGTTAAGAGAGTGGTGTCAGGGTGCTGGATGTGCTGGGGGTTTGTAAATATTTTTATCTGTGTCTATATAATGAGCCATGCTAGGAGGTGACTTGAAAAGTACTGATTTTGTGAGCGACAGATAATCTACTGTGGTGGATGTACTGTGATTTAGCTCCTCAGCAGACTTGTTACCAGGACTTTGCAAGTTCCTTTCCTGGAGAATTTGACATTCACTGTTATTAAGTCAGAAAAGCAGCACTTGCTCCAGATTGCAGCACTGACATCACACCTCCATTCCTCTGCTGAATCTTTATTCTTGGTTATCCTACAACTCCTGCTCCAGGTAGACCTCTCTCTCTTTTTAATTTTGATTTTAATTTCGCTGTGGTTTTGGTGGAAATTGGGCTCTGCAGTAGTATCTTAGCCCAGCATGCACCATGGATCAAGTCTTTGCAGTACAAGAATGTGTTTGAAATGAACTGTAATTTTCAGTGAATGTCAATCTTACTGTGAACTACAGGAAGAATAGCTTGCTTTATTTTTTTCCAGGAAGTTATTATCTGAGAATGGAAAGTTAATTTGCTTTTGGAGCTCACCTAGGATTCTTTTGTCATAGTGCATCCAGACTGTAGGGTTGGTAGGCAGAGACTTCCAGAAGAGACAGAGAGATTGTTTGCACAGTTCTGTGTCCATAGCAGAAAATCAGGCTGTGAATGACACTGCTGGGGCAGGAGAGTCCTGAAAAGAAGTTTAACAGTCCAGAAGTGTGTGGAGAGCAGCTCTTTGAGCCCCTTTCAAGCATTAGAAAGGTTAGAAGAATTGCTTTTGTGATTTCTGAGCGCTGCCACGTGACAGAGGCATTCAGCTCCTGCCCCTGGCCAAGAATCATCTCCTGCTGCTCGTTAGAAAAGTCACTGCCTTGTGTCTGAAAAGCACTTTGAATCTGAAAAGCACTTTGTATCTGAAGAGAAAGATTGGCTAAAGGTAATAAAATATTCACTTCCAATCTACTGAGTTGGTGAAAGCTGATCTGGTCTTTGGTTATCAGCTGACAAACATAATTGCAGCTTATAAATCAAGTGTGGCCACTTGAGAATTTGGCAGCTCCTCTGGTTCAAGATGTTTGCTAAAGTTGCTAACATTATGGTAATACAAGGAAAGTTACATAAAAGTCATTGATTTTGCTCTTAAATAAAAAGCACAGCCAACTATAATTGGTTTCCTTTTCTTCTCCTTGGGAAGAAATGGCATTTAAATGTGGAAGTGGAGCTGGAATGTGGAAAGAAGAAGTGAAAAATGGCATTTAAATGTGGAAGTTGAAGCTGGGGGGAACAGGGAACACAAGGCCTGCACCTCAGCATGGACAGCAGCAGGGGACAGGGAGAAATGGAATACAGGGGCCAGTTTTGGGAAGGGAGTGTCTGGCAGAGCAGGGGAGAGGGGAGCAGCCACTGCAGTTTGTATTGTGCTGGAAACAGGAGGCTCCAGCTGAGGCAGGAGCCTTGCTGACCTGGCATTTGGCTCTCCACAGAAAGGCAGAGCAATCTTGCACCAGAGCATTTATAATCTGAATAGGAATTGAATAGAGAAAATTATCTACTCCGCTCTCTGATTTTTCAGACAGGTAAACAGAAGAAAATTGAATTTAAGTGACTCATCCTGAGTTACATGGGGATTGTGTGGCACAGCTGGGAATAAACCCAGATAATCTTTCTCTCAAAGAGTTGGCAGCATTACCCACCTCATTTTACAGTCAGGTCATTGAAGCCAGCCCAGTGCTTCTGCTGGCATTCAGAAATCTGTCTTGAGTGCATCCCAGATCTGTCTCCCTTTCCTGATCCAGAAACACTTCCAGAAATCCCTCACAGCTTCTCTCAAATGCAAGCAATTCCTCTCCCTGTGCTCTCCCCAGGAGCGGCACAGCCCCAGCAGAATTTCTGCTCTGGCACTGGTTTAACTGCTTGCTTTTCTCCTGTGGAGATGAGAGAAGCCCCCCAGCATTCCCAGGGAGAAATGAATGCTGAAGGGAATAAAGCTGCTCATCACTGTGTCCCACCAGCTCTTCTAGAAGGTTCTGCCACCACAGAGGGCTGGGGAGCTGCAGCAGGGGCGTTGTAGGAAGGTCCAAAATGCAGATCAAGGGCAGGTGTTGGTGAAGAGGAGAGGGCACAGGGCACCAGGCCATGGATGCTCCCTCTCCCCTGTCAGCTCCTGGTCTCTCTGTGGCACTTGGGCAGGGTTAAAGCAGAGTGGGAACCCCTGCTCAGATCCTGCTGCCCTCCCACACCCCTGTCTGTCACACAGAAAACCCTTCCTGTGCTAATGGCATGGCTGGTGACTCCCAGGTAATGCACCAAGGGAACAGGAAAACAATCCCCTTACAGTCCTGCTGCAATGATGGATGCAGCTTGGGCAGCTTAAATCAGGAAAGGAGCAGCACGAGCTGAGCAGCCCCTGAAAAGGTTCCAAACAGTTTCTGGTGGATGCATTTGGTCTGCTTGTTCAGTATCAGGTTATGCCATTGCTTGTCCAAACAGTTTCTGGTGGATGCTTTGGGCTTTTTCTGCTTGTTCAGTATCAGGTTATGCCATTGCTTGTCCAGTCTGAGCACCCAAAGTATGGCTTTATACCTGGGGTCTCCTCAAATTCCAAATGGGATCTGAAATCCTTGCTGGTTCCTGTAACTGCTTGCATGTCTGCAAAAACTTAATAGCACAATCAGGAAAGAAACAATCAGTGTTCATCTGAGGAGTGAATGGGCAGTGTGGCGCTTTGCAGGGTGGATTTATGGGTCCTGTCTGTACCAATAAAGTATAAATGGAGTCAATTAGCGCCATACTGGGAATCTGCCATAATATACAGAGTTTTTCAGCTCCTGGGAATTGGCCTCAGCCTCCTGCATGCTGGAGCTCCCCTGAATTTCAGCAATTTTGGTCCATGCAACTAATGGCTTACCTCAGCCTGGGATTTAATCTGCAGTAAAGACTGGATTTAGAGCAAAGGCTTTCTCAAAGCAAAGTTCTTGTAGAGAGTTTGAGGTGATCAAAATTTTCCCTTGCCTACTTTTTGGTTCCTTAATCCCCAATTAATTTTTAGACCTAAACACACATGCAACTTTTTCAAAGGGCTTTCAAAGGGTGCTCTGAGTCCCTGCAATCAGCTCTGAAGCACAAAATACCCCTCGGTTGACATTCTGAGATCATGAGCTGTGCTTATGTGTATTTCACTGTTCACATGGTAACAGAATCAAAAGAAAATCATAATGAAATACAATGGTTGGATTCAGAAATAGGTTACAAAAACATTCTTTTGAGCAGTCCTAACAATGGAGAAGAGATGAATTTACATTGGGCCAAATTTGTCATTGCTGCAGTGCCAATTAACTCTCTGAAGCTGCGCCTTGGAATAACTCAATAATTAGGTAAAATTCTTTCAGTGAGACTTGTGCCACCCCCACCCTCCTTCCAATGCTAACCTGAAATTATTTGGCTGAGAAAAACGAGGAGCTGGTATTTTCATTAACTCTTTGCATGCCTTCAATTTTAAAGTCATTAAATATTTAGTGTAAATTTGCATTAGCAATTGATATTGAAGCTGGATTTATCAAAAAAGATGAGCCTCTGATGGTTTAAAACAGAAACAGCTTCTGTTAAGGATGAGAAGAAAGGGATGAAAATGACTTAATTCTGTAGTTCTAAGCTGTCCTTTGTCTTAAAAGGTAAGAAAAGAATTACCATGGAAACGTGCTATCTTCTCCTCATAGAAAAAAGAGTTTGACTTAATTACTATGAACCTGTACTATCTTATCTTAAAATAATATTCCAGGGCTTCTTCCCGAGCAGTGTATTTATATGTGACAGAAAGAACCCAGGAAAATGCTATCAGAAGGGAAAGCAGCATTTGTCTGTGTTTAAATCGTAGCTCTCACTCTGTAGCAAACATTTTTATTGCTGTTGTGAAATTCACACCTCTCAGGAGGAAACCTTCTTATAGGATCTGCTGCTTTCTCCCAGCTCCTATACGTGCATGTAAGCAACTGTGGCAAATCTCTTTTAACTGGCAACAATAAAGAACAGTAATTGCACACTTTAATTTAAAATTACAAGAGTGTTCCTTCCTTTTCTGGAGGGAAACCTCTTCTGTGGGCCACTTTCCAGAACTAAACGCCTCATTGTCAGAGGAGGAGAGCGTGGTGTTGTGGGGATTTGTGGAGTTTATGGGATTTCTGGGATTTGTGGTGGTGGGGATGGGGGCATGGCAGAGCTCTGAGAGCTCTCCCTGCTCCTCGAGTTCTCTCTGCTGGGCTCAGCTCAGGAGCGTGGATGGGACCGTGTTCCCAGGGGTGCTTGGACTGGGGAAGAGATGAGGACCTGACTCCATGGTTCACAAGGCTGATTTATTATTTTATGTGATATATTACTTTAAAACTATACTAAAAGAATAGAACAAAAGGCTTCATCAGAAGGCTAGCTAAGAATAGAATAGCAAAGAATGATAACAAAGGCTTGTGGCTTGGGCTTTGTGTCCGAGCCAGCTGACTGTGATTGGCCATTAATTAGAAACAACCACATGAGCCCAATCCCAGATGCACCTGTTGCATCCCACAGCAGCAGATAACCATTGTTTGCATTTTGTTCCTGAGGCCTCCCAGCTTCTCAGGAGGAAAAACCCTAAGGAAAGGATTTTCATGAAAAGGTGTCTGTGACACTTGGAAATGTTGGGAATTCACCCTGGCAGGGCTGGAGCCCAGCTGGGAGCAGGTTTGGTGCCAGGGCTGTGTCATGCCCTGAGTCACCCTGGCCTGTGAGTGCTGCTCCCTGTCCCTCCCTGCTCCTGGGCTGGAGCTGGGAGAGGGCTCAGATCCCCCTGGGACAGAGAGCCAGCAGGCAGGGCTGTGCTCTCACAGCTCAGATCATCCCAGAGCCTGGCAGCCCCAAAGCTGGGTGGGGTGCAAGAGCCTGAATGAGATGCAGGACTCCAGGGGCTCCTTAAAATGCAGTTTATTGTATACAGAATGCAGTTTATTGTATACAAAATGCAGTTTATTGTACCCAAGGTGTTACAGCATCCAGGGTTGTGGGTGACAGAGCTGTGCCCACAGCTGTCAGGGGCAGCTGCAGGCAGGCCTGGAGACCCTTTGCTTTTGGTTACATTGCATTATATACTTTCCTTTTGTTTACAATGCATTATATACTTTTCTTAGCTGAGCATCTTAATCCAGTAGAACCAATCTATACCTTAACTTTTACCTATAGCCTATCATAACTACTGAATTACCATATTCATGTTGCTGTTCTCCAATCACTAAAAGTCAGTACATTACAGTTTAAGACAGAAGTTGTTTTTCAGTTTTCTTGCAGTGGAAAATTCTGAGACCTTTTTTCTACTTGCAACTTTGCTGTCTTGTTTGCCTGTGCTCTCTTTTTGCTTGGTAGAAACATCTTCTTGTTTGGGGTGGGTTTATCCTTTGCTCTAAGCCATAAAACCCCTTTGCCTCCTTGGTTATCCAGTGAGACTGGCTCAGCAATTTCCTTTCTTCTATATCAAAACTTGCTTCCATCTCTATTCGTTCTTCAGATTCTACATTTAAAAATCTTTCTGCCAAGCACACATATCTGTGAGACTTTCCTGTCAAACTTTGATCCTTCCCAACAGTGGGTGACCCAGGGAAACGGGGACCCAAGCCCACAGTGGGTGTGTGGAGCATCTCCCTCTCCCCTGGGTCCCACAGAGCTGCTCAGCCCCAAAATGCTCCTTCCCCCAAGGAACTGGCCCCAGGCAGGGTGCAGCCTGCACCAGTGGGTGCTGCAGGAACACGTTGTGCCATTATTTATCTCTGAAATAATCCTTGTTTTTCACATCACATCTGTGAGGCTCCCAGTCTCCTCCTGCAGACAGACTGCCAAGAATTCTGTCTGTGGGAGTTTGCAGCTCCCCAGAAAAAAGGCAAACAGAGAAGTTTCAGTCTGAAGTAATTTATTTCAGTGGAAGAAAAGCATTAAAAACCAACAAAAACAAAGTTTCCATGAAAGGCCACAGGAAATGCCTTTCCTGAAGTCCTCTGCAGTAATTGTAGAACTGGTTGGTTGATGTGTCTGCACCCTGGAAATGTGTGAGATTTAATTGTTTCAAGGCAGTTGTTTTCAGAACATACATTTGTGGCAATCATAGATGTGTTCAGCTGCTCTAGGATAAGTGAAGTCCCGTTTCCATCAACACTTTTGGTGCCTTTGCATTATGACAGTGATCTAGAAGTTTCTCAGGATAACTTGCAATCTACCAACACACTTAACCTAAGATGATTTAAAGTGTTATTATCTCCTGGCTTAGCCTGGCCATGATTTCACCCCGTGTTTCTCAGGGTACAGAGGGACTGGAAGATGGAGACAGAGAGAGAATTTGGGGAAATTGAGTTGTATACAATGAAATAATTGTAGTATGGGTTCAAAAAATTCAAAACCTTTAACAGTGAATGTGCCCCACAGTGAACGTGCTCCCCTGTGCCCTTATCTTCATGCCCCAGGAAAATTGCTGGAGCCCCTTTTACATCTGGGCACCAAAGCTTCAGAAGCTCCAACTTCCAGCGTGTTAATTCAGCTGCTTTTAATAATGCTCCTAACACACAAAGATCAGCTCCAACTTTACTGAGGGAAAACTGCATTTTCTGGTGTCTGCTAAGCTGTGTGTCATGAGTTTCTGTAATAACTACCAGGGATTAGGTTAATAGCATTACAGCTGGGAGTGTTACTCGTGGCTTTGTGAGAGACCTGTTTACAATTTACAAGGTTGGAGTGATTAGTAGTGCAGATGCAGGCTCTGCTGGGTACAAAAGCCTCTGTTGGCTGGAAAGCACAGTGGATTCGTATTTATGGGAGGAAAATACAGTATTTTACAGTAAAAAAGTGTTGCTGGGTGTGGAGAATCTTGGCCTCGTTAGGGAGCTATTCACAGATAGAAGAGATCCTTAAATGAGATGGAAATAGGCACTGATGGCACAGCACCAGGATATCCCAATTCCCTGGGATGGCAGCGTGCATTCCAGGAATCAGGGGGTGAGCTGGTTCTGGGAGCACCTGGATGGAAAATCCCTGAGATCCCACGAGTCTGAGGGCCTGGCAGCCTCTGCAGGGTCTGGGGCTGTTTTTGGGACAGAACCTGAGGCCATCCTTCCCTCAGCCAGCCCACGCAGGAGCAATGCTCTGGTGCCTGATGGTGGTGCAGAACTTGTACAGATAATCTCAATTTCCACTGAGATTTATCACTTATCTGTACCCCTGAACAGACACTGCTGTTCTGCTCTGGACATCCCCACACCTGCATTGGGGTCCCACTCCATGGGGTCTTTCCTCCAGAGACTTCTCTCATTAAAATGGTGCTTTAGACACCGCCATGTCATTCACTAAACTGTTACTGGTTGTCTGTTACGGCTGAAAATTCTGATTTTCTGATCTAAAACTTTGACTCCAATTAATTGGAGGCTGGATCCAGGTGGTCTTTAGGATTCCTGCAACCCAAGCCATTCTGTGATTCTCTGATTCTAGATAAGATTGTTGCATAGTTGACAAGCTGATGATACCAAACAGTGAATTCTGGCAGTTTTTATACCAATCTCTCTCCCTGAAGTTGCTGCACTGGTGTCCATGGCCCTGCTAACTGTGCCCAACAGCACCAGGGCCAGCTGATGCTGTCCTTCCCTTGGAGGGCTTTGTCACAACTCATTTTTTGGTGCTGAGGAGTTTCCAGAGATGGACATTTCCCCTCAGTGTCTATAAAATGGAGAAATACTGATTAATACTGACTGTTTTCAAAGCATGGCAAGCAGTGATCAGACTCTGACCACAATGGTGAAAAGCCCTGTGTCTCATTTCATTCCCTTGCTGCTGCATTTTTCTTAAAGATATCTTACTAGCTACAGCTTTCTATAGATAAACTGGCCCCGTGCTGGAGAATTTCACACTCAGAGTGAAGCCCGCAAAATTTGCATTTGTCAAATTTTACAATGAGGTGGAAAAATGTTGCTCTTTACCAGGAACAAACTTTGAGGCATAATTGCTTGTAAGCAAAGCAGATATCAAATTTCTTTGGTCATGAGTTCAATCCCACTCTGGTTTTGCAGAGTGCAGCCCCCCAAAGAGGTTTGCTGGCATTTGCTGGGGGTTTGATACCATCTGAAAATGTTGATGGTACATGATGTGACTAACAGGATGGCAAGGCTCCTGAATCATGCTCACCAGCCTGTCTGCTCCCAGATTTCTGCACCCATCCAGCATTTTAATGTCAGCCTGAAATGTTCCAGTCACCAGGGCAGGTGCGCAATGCTGCTCCCTCCAACCATCCTGCCCTGCATGCTGAGCATTTACAAAACAAATTGGGTCCTTCTGAAGTTTTGTCTAAAGAGTGTCCTGAATTTATCCCCCAAGGCAGCAGAGGACTGCATGAGCTGGAAATTCAGCCCAGCTCTCCAGGAGGATTCCTGCCCCTGCTGCTGGAAGCTCCCATGCCAAATGGCAGCTGTGATTAAAAGCATGACAGGCAGTGACCCCGAGCTTGCTCTTGTAGCACAGGACTTTAAAAAATGCTTCAGTGAACCTCAGAGGAAAATCAGATCACAGGAGAGGCTCCTGCAAATTTGCCTAGAGGAACTGAGCTGTTTGGTTTTGTTTTGTTTCTAATTCTCTGCAGAACGTTATTTCTTCATGGAAAAGAAGAGATAAAGGCAGTGTTGTCCCAGGGAAAGGTGGCAGAGGCACAGGAGAGCTGCTGGAGGGATGGAGGGGAATTACAAGAGCTTTTTGTTTGCTGGGGTGTGTTGTGAGGGCTGCAGTGCTGATGCTTCTTGTGCCATATGGTGGAACAGCTGATGGTTAAATGCTGATGCTGAAACTTGATGCTGACACAGCAGATGCTAAAATGTGATTGTGGCAAAGATGATAGCAACACACTGAAGGTGAAACACCAGTGCAGAAAGGGGTGCTGATAAAATAGAAACTTCTGCTGTTGGTCTGCTGGAAATTGTGTTTCTGGAGCTGGCAGACACTGCAGCAGCCCAGATAAGGTTTAGAAGGCCAGACTGGAGAGGTGTGGGACACCAGGAGAGTTCTCAGCTGTTTGTTAGCGGGACTGAGCAAGGCACATGTCTTGTCCTTTGCTCTACAGGGAAGGACACAAACCCTTTAGGAAGAGGCAAACCCACTGTGACAATCAGTTTCCAGCCCTCCAGTGCACCCAGCAGAGCCTGGGATCAGCTCCGTGCTGCTCTCCCTGCCATCAGAGGGGCTGGCTGCAGGCAGCAGGTTTCCAGCTGGTCACAGAGGAATAATGAGGTCATCCAGCACACACAGCCTGCTCGCTTGCTTGTCTCCCTTAGCATTTATGTATTTTTTATGGTTCTAAACACCGAGAACAAGAGTTTTAAACATTTAGTTGCAACAAAATGTGGTCCAGAGCTTTTTTTTTTTTAGCAGGAAAGGCCATTCTGGGGTGTGCTTGCCTAAGTTTCTGAAGGATGGCTTTGACCTTATTAGCAGATATGCACCGTGATCTTGTGAGGCACAGGAACGGCATTTTGTTTATTAAGTACCCGAGCTGCTCTAGAAAACTGAGGTAATTTAAACAACTGGAAGAGGGCCAAATAACTTAAGTGGCAATATAAAAGTTGCAAGATGTATTTTCAGCATTAGATATTCTCCAGCCCGATGGTCTGTGCTCTCAGAAAAGCCAGGGTGAATTGGTGCCAGAATGCTGCTCAGGGAAAGCTGCTCCTGTTTCCTGCAGACCACGTCGTGTTCTGCATTGTGGAATATGAAAATTCACACTATGAAAAAGCTTTGTAATTATTTCAGTGGGCATTTACCTGTGGAAGGTGGTGGCTGGAGAAAGTGTGACCAGGAGTGTGTGCTTACTGGGAAAGGAGGGGGAAATGGTCATCATCTGCCACAAATCTGAGCATGGCCAGCCTGGGACATTGGATTAAATGGGAGTTTCCTGTCAGAGTCACACTGTAGTTCCCTGTCAGTCATGTTGTAATTTCCTGTCAGAGTCACACTGTCAGAATCACGTTGTAGTTCCCTTTCAAAATCACGTTGTAGTTTCCTTTCAGTCATGTTGTAATTTCCTGTCAGAGTCCTGTTGTAGTTTCCCTTCATAGTCACATTGTAATTTCCTGTCAGTCACATTGTGGTTTCCTTTCCGAGTCCCAGGGTGTGTTTGCTGGTTTGTTTGCAGCTCACTGTGGTCTGTGGGAGGCTGCAGGGACAGGGACTTGTCTCGGTCTGTGGAAGCATCTGCTGCAGGCTGGGGGGACACAGACAGGGGACAAAATAAATTGTTGCTCTAGTTCAAGGTTAGGGACTCAGAATCTTTCAGGGGTCTTGGTTTTAAGGAAGAGAACTCAGCAATTGTGCCCCAGCCTGTGCCTCAGTGCACTTGGCCCTCGGAGGGATGTCTGCAGGTCTCTCACTGAGCATCCCTGGGCTGGCTGGGAGGAACTTGAGGGAGTCAAATGCCAGCTGTGAGGAGGAGAGCAGCTTTACAGGCTGCTGCTCTTCTGAAGTAATGAACTCCATCAAATAATGTCAGTGTTGGGAGTGGGTTGATAAAGCAAGACACAGGACTTGGCCTGCTCTCAGCTCCAGACAGGTGTGTAGGAAACAGAAAACACTGATCTCTCCTCAGTGAGAAACTTTCATTGTTGCACACTAAAACATGAATGACTAATTGGTTGTTTTACAGTAAATTGTAGTACTTGATTTAGGTGGGCATTCACATCCAGCTCATAGCTCTCCTGGTTCTAGGCTTGCAGTCCTTTCCTGGACCAAGCCTTGGTTTGGAGTTCCCCTGGGAGGAATGGCTGCTTTTCTTTGCTTAATCAAAGTGACAAAAACACCCCAAAATGTTCATTATGGAATATGATCCAGGGTCTACCAACACTTGAGTGCCAGAGAGGAGCTCCAGCCTCCAGTCAGGTGCTGGCAATGAGTCTGAAGTCTCTAGCACAGAGCCTGGGGAAAGGAACATAATGGCTGTCCCTGGGAAAGTTCATTCCAGTGTGAAAGCTTATGGTTATCAGCTCCAGAAATGTTTTTGAAAAGTAATTTGCACCCCAGTGGTTTGGGAAGAGGTTC
Source organism: Zonotrichia albicollis (assembly GCF_047830755.1). Classification (NCBI taxonomy): domain Eukaryota; kingdom Metazoa; phylum Chordata; class Aves; order Passeriformes; family Passerellidae; genus Zonotrichia; species Zonotrichia albicollis. Next base: position 19,695,007 of record NC_133832.1, read on the forward strand.
AGTGTTTGGTACCTAATAAAGATAGCTGGCATGGAAGGGATGTTATTTTAATTATAACGTGGTGATGACATTTTCAGGAAGGGATCCCACAGAGTTCTGACTGCAGACATTTCCATACTCCCAGCACTTTAACAGCTGCCAAAGGGTTTCCATTAATAGGTTATTTGGATACAGTATAGACAGGCTTATGCTGTGCTATCACTGCTCCACAGCCCTGCTCCCACTTCCTTGGCTTCCTGGGAGAGATGAGGCAGGCAGATCTGGCCAGAGACTCAGCACAGAAACAGGACAGCCCTGGGTGAGGCAGCAGCTCTGCACAGGGAGGGTGAGAGTGAGAGAGCCACAGCCTGGGAGAGCAGCCCCTGCCACCCCTCCGTCCTCAGAGCACTGGGGACAGCAGTCCCTGCTACCCCTCCATCCTCAGAGTGTTTGGGGACAGCAGCCCCTGTCACCCCTCCATCCTCAGAGTGTTTGGGGACAGCAGCCCCTGCCACCCCTCCATCCTCAGAGCATTGGGAGAGCATCTCCTGCCACCCCTCCATCCTCAGAGCATTGGGGACAGCAGCCCCTGCCACCCCTCCATCCTCAGAGCATTGGGGACAGCAGCCCCTGTCACCCCTCCATCCTCAGAGCATTGGGAGAGCATCTCCTGCCACCCCTCCATCCTCAGAGCATTGGGGACAGCAGCCCCTGCCACCCCTCCATCCTCAGAGCATCGGGGACAGTTTCAGTGGCTCCTGTGGGGTCTGGCTGAGCCAGCAGAGCCCTCCTGGAGCTGGGGCTGTGCTGGGGGCTGCACTCTCAGTCTGGCATCTCTCTGACTGCTGGTATTTCTGGAGATCCCACCATTTGTGCTTTGCTGCTCTTGGCTGTGCTGCTGTCACTCACTGCCTGTGGCCTTGGTGGCCCTGGGGACAGCTGAGGGACCTGACCCCTCATCCCTGCCCTGGGGGTGCACCCAGGGGATGACACTGCTGGGCTGGGATGCTCAGATTCTGAGAAATTCTGGAGTTCTGGGATCCTGGAATTCTGAGATTCCAGAATTCTGGGATCCTGGTTTTCTGGTATTATGGAATTCTGGGATTCCAGAATTCTGGGATTCTGCGATTCCAGGATTCTAGGATTATGGAATTCTAGGATCTTGGAATTCTAGAATTCTGGGATTCTGGAATTCTGGAGTTCTGGAATTCTGCAATTCCAGGATTCTGGGATCTTGGGATTCTGGGATTCTGGGAGTTCTGTGATTCCAGAATTCTGAGATTCTGGGATTCTGGAATTCTGCATCCAAACCAGTGCAAAGGGAGACTCATGCCCAGCCACCCAACCTTGCCCAGCCACCTCCCCTGAGTTTTTCTGGTGCTTCCTCAGCCCAGCCTGGGGGCAGGAGGGATTCAGGAGCCCCTGGGGCTGGCAGGGCCTGCAGGGATCCCTGCTCAGCTCAGCTGCTCCCTCACATTGCTCAGGAGCTTTGGCAGCATTTCCACCCCAGTCTGATCGTGGGGCTCTGTTTTATATGTGCTAGACTCTAACCAACAAATCTTTATGCAAAAAAAAAAAAACACCCTGAAAATAACTCTGTGTAAATCATCATCAATTTTTTTATTATTCATTAAAATAACATTAATCATAAACCTCTTTGGTATTCATGTGGATGTAATATGTAGTTCCAAAGGAATTATGGATTAAAGGGGACTTAAGCTGAGAACACTCAGTTCTCTATGAACATGCTGTGTTCATTATGTTAGATTTAGTGTGAACTATTTTCTTCAGTATTATTAGAAGGGAGTAATGGTTGAGTTTCGCATTTATTTGAAAGTGATTAAAGCAAAATTTTCACCTTGAATAAAACAGCAGCAACATATTAACAATTTTTATCATGCCCACAAAAGAAATCTCTTCTCAAAAGATTGGAAATAATCCTCTGAAATCTACCTGCAGCTGATTATATTAACCCATGTGAAATACACGTTTCCACCTCCGTGGATTTTTTTATTTTTTTAACTTTATACTGTTGGGGTTGTTAATATCTCTGCTACTCACATGCACCTAGGGGTAATGTTAGGATCACTGCACATTCACTCTTCTGGTTCTGACTTCTGAAGGCCCTACATAAATATTCTAAGACTCATTACTGATGTAAAAACTAACTGGTTTATTGAACATTGCATGTCTGGCCTCATGTCTGCATAGTACTAATTAAAAATCATGAACTTCTTTACCAGCAGGAAGCTTTGTAAAATGCGGTGTGGATTTTTGGAGGATTTAATCCTGTTTTTGTCTGTATAAACCAGAGGGCATTTTCCAGGTATTATTTACAGGAATAGGTGTTTTTGTAATATTTCAAGGGAGTTTCAAGGTGTTATTTACAGAAATAACTCCACAATGAGGATGCTGGGTTGGATTCTGCCCAACCTCCCATTTTTCACCCCGGTACAAGAGAAATTGGCTGTAGGCATGAGAGGTGTGATGGTGGGAATGAGCTCAGCCAGGGGTGGTGAAGGTGTGGATCACTGCAGACCTTGTTCCTGCCCCTGGAGCTGCCTTTCAGTGATATCATTTACTTCCCAAAGTGTTCACCTCCCCTGAAGGACAGAGTCCCAGCTGCCTGAGACCAGCCTGTGTCCCACCTCCAGCCCTTCCTGAGGTGGAGATTTACATCAGGACACCATCCAGGGCCACACTTTATCAGGCAGCGATGTCCTTTCGTTTGGTATTAGCCAAGAGTGTGTAATCCTAATTAAGAAATAAGTTAATCCTAATGTCAACTGCCATAAATCCTGTGAGGAGGAGTGTTTGCATTCACCAAGGGCTGCAGTGCATCTGCTCGGCTTTGCTCTCCCTGTCGTCCTTGTTCCTGTGCAGCCTGCTCTGGGGTCAGAACATCAGACCAGAGCTGGTTTGGGTTGGAGGAGATCTTTAAAAGTCACACAGTCTCATTTTCACTAGCCCAGGTTGCTCAAGCTCCATCCAGCCTCCTGACCTTGAGCACCTTGAGGAGCTGGTCCCACTGTCCTGTGGATGCTCCAGTTTGCTGGGGTGTCACAAAATGTCCTGGGGCTGCCTGGACACGGCTTAGACCCCCTCACCTGTCCTTGCCATCCCCACCACAGCTTTTTGTGAGTTCTGGTAACTCCTGAGGGTTTCTTTGTGCTCTTCTGAAAGCTGAAGTGCCAGAATTCCCAGCCCCTGCTCCTCTAGTGAGATGTTTGAATTGCCACAGCTGTGGCTGCGTGGGTCAGCTTGGCTTCACACCATTATTCAGAAATGGAATTACAAAAAGGCAGAATTAACCCCAGTGAAATGGCAAATGATCCCTTCCCCCTGTTCTGAGCCTCAGTTAGAAACCTGGAAGGAGCCTTTTTCCACCCCTGAATTCCTGTGCACACACAGCTAGAGGAGAACTGTTCATTTCCTCAGAGAGATTTCGGATTTGTGGTTTTAGACGTGGTTTTCTTGAGGACAAATCCAGCTTCCAAGCCATGATCCACTCCCTGTGTTATTGGGTAAACCCACCTGGCTGCAGAGGCAGGGAGCCTGTGCTCTGCAGGATGGGACTTCATGTCTGAGGGTACAGGTGAGAAAAGAGCAGCCCCAGGAATGGCTGGGGGCAGGATATAGAGCCAGGGCACCCTTAAGGGAAAACTAGGGAGAAAAAGCAGGGAAAAAATCCCTTTAAAAATCCCTTTCCCTTCATGGCATACTGAAGTCTGGATTCTGTAAATATGCTTTTATGTAGAATAAAGATGGCTGTGTAAGGAAAGCTATAGCATTAAACACCTTCAAATAGTGCCTTCTTAAGTCTGTAGGAAACTTTTATCTGCAGGAGTCACAGCTCTCCTGCTAGAAATCAAGCCCTTTATCTCCTTTTGTATGAGGAGTGGTGCAGGGGGAGCAGAGTTTCTGCTGGCTTGTGTGCCATGCATCATTGTGCTTCTGCACCTCTCTGCTATTAATAATGAATGAGTCCCCACAACACAAATACAAGGCAAGGTGGTTAGTAGTGTCATTTTTGGTCTAAAAAATATAAAAAAAAAGGAAGAACTGAGAGATGAAGAGAGCTGGTCAGGAGCTGCACCAGAAATTGGAAACTGAGCTAAGGTTTCCCATGGGTGTTATGCTGATCCCCCAGCCAGTTTAAAAACTTCACATTTCTTTTATTACTAGCTTTACTATCTTGCCCTGAAGAGTTTTTCTCCTTGTCCTATTTCTCTCCTCTTTCTTTTCCTGCTGTCAGTGCAGCACAGAGACCCATGTAAGCACAGCTCTGTGTGCACCAAGAGCCCGGCAGGGCCTCAGGACACGCTGTGTTCCCACATGTGATGGTGCTCTGCAAGACAAAACTCATATTGCTGTTACTGGAAATAGTGAGAGAAAACACAGTGCTGCCACGATTGCATCAGTCCACGTTGCTGGAACGTGTCTGTCTGTCTGTCTGTCCTCCTCTCAGGACATCTGGCTGTTCTTCTGGTCCTGGTGTTTCCTCCTTGCCTCAGCACCAGATGCTGCTCAAAAGCCACTTGGTGTTTGTGCAAAGAGAAAGAAAATACTGAAAGGAAGGAGGATTCCCACTGCAGGTGTCTCAGGAGTGTGGGAGGCTGCCAAGGGGAGCAGTCTCATGCCCAAGGTGGTGCTGCTGATGTGGAAGCTTCCTGAAAAACTCAGGGATAATGCTAACTGTCCTTTTCTGGGGGGATAAGAAGGTTGGCAGGGTTAATTTTCAGCTGAATTAGCTCTTTGATAAGGGTCCAGGAGAGATTCTTGAAGCACTGATGCAATCAGAGCAGTGATGCTGCTGGGCTGTTCTGCAGCCTGCTCTCAGCCCTGCAGCCCCTGGCCCTGCTCCGAGAGGGATCCTCAGCTCTGGCTGCTCTCACAGGCTTTGATCAGGTGTTCCCATCCCTTGCTCGTGTATGAGGTGGGTGGGCAGGGAGAGGAGCCCCCTCAGCTCTGGTTCAGAGGCAGCTCAGGCTGCTCTGCAGGGTCCTGAGCTCACAGCTGAGCAGGAGATGTGAGCTCTGCACTGCACTGACGTGTGCCCCAGTTTGTGCCCCAGGAGCTCAGCTCTCTCTGCAAGGTTTGGGCTGGGGTTTCTCTTGGAGTAGCTGGAGAGGCTCCCATGGCCACGAGTTGTGTGCTCAGCCCGTGCCTCCCTCCCAGCAGCAGCACCTTTCAAGTGCTGCTCTCCATGCCTGGAGCAGATGTGCTCAGCAGCAAAGGGAGCAGCTCTGCTTTCAGGCTCTAACCAGGGTGCAGTACCAGTGCTCTGATTATCAGCAGAGGAAAGAACACACAGAGGGAGTGAGGAGCTCTCAGAGCCAGAGGATCCCAGCACATCATCACTAAAAAGCATCCTCAGTGAAGGAGCTTTGCTTTCAGGGCATGGTGGGGATTTGCTGTAGGGAAAAGTGAATCTGGGCAGTAATTGTGCTGGGAAGGGAGGAGGGGAAGAGCTGCAGCCCCTGAGCCCAGGCAGGGCTGGGCTCTGCAGCTCCTGAGCTCTGGCACGAGGGGGTGGCCAGTGCCTGGCGGGGAAAGGGCTGTCATGAATAAACATCTTCATTGGAAACCACTCTAGGCTTCTGCTTTTGCATTTCATTTCCAAAAGCAGTTATCCAATTTTCAGTTTAGGCCCTCTGAAGTGTAGAAAAATAGAAGTGTGCAGCAGAAGAGGGGCAGGAAAAAAAAACTTTAGGAATTGCTAAAGCGATGCACAAAGAGAGAGAGAAAATGACCTTTGGTTGGGCATCCAACAGCGCAAAGAAATTCTAAAGTAGTTTACTTTGAAGTACATTTCAGTCAGAGGGATTTTCTAGCAGTAAAATCAGGCACTTAGCAGGGATTGCATATAATTTCCACTCTATGCCAGAGTAAAGCTTCAAACATAATGATTTTTTTTCCCATTCAACACCAATAACTAAAGCCCTTGGTCATTAATAATGACTCATTCCTCACCTGTGCTATTTGAACTACATTTGTCATCTGTTACTAGCCTTTAAAAGAACTTAACCTGACTCTTCTTTTTGCCTTGCTTTTCAGTTTCTGAGCCATTTTCTCTACAAATGACACATTTTAGAGTTTGACATTTACATAGGACACTGATGTTAGAAGCGCTTTTAGTTTGCATTTATCTTAATTTCAGGTGTTGCACACTGCTGTGTTTTACCACATTGTTCAGCCCAGTCCTCCTGCGGGAATGGGAGGGCAGCAGAGCAGAGGCTGGGTCTGGGCAGGGTGGATGTGGAGCTGCAGCACCAGCACTGCCAGGTACAGGGTGGGACAATGCACCCAGGAGGCAGCCAAGCTGTCAGACAGGCTCCGGGGGCGTTTAACACCAAACCTGGGGCTGGCACCTGTGAAATGGCCTGGTGCAGTGTGCACCTGGGGCAGCAGAGAGGAGCTCATGGTGCCCAGTGCCAGGGAGGAGCCGCAGCGTGACCGTGCTCACAGGATGGGGGAAGAGACGAGGATCTGACTCCATGTTTCACAAGACTTGATTTATTATTTTATGCTATATATTATATTAAAACTATACTAAAAGAATAGAAGAAAAAGTTTCATCAGAATGCTGGCTAAGAATAGAAAGGAATGATAACAAAACTTCTGTCTTGGACAGAGTCCGAGCCAGCTGACTGTGATTGGCCATTAATTAGAAACAACCACATGAGCCCAATCCCAGATGCACCTGTTGCATCCCACAGCAGCAGATAATCATTGCTTATATTTTGTTCCTGAGGCCTCTCAGCTTCTCAGGAGGAAAAATCCTAAGGAAAGGATTTTCCATAAAAGATGTCTGTGACACTCCAGTGTCCCCAGAGTGTCCCAGTGTGGGCAGAGAGAACTGATTAACATCAGTTCTGTTGATATTCTCATTATTGTGAGGTTCAAAATGCACATTACTGTGTGTCCCAGCCCCAGCAGAGCTGTCTGTGGTGCCAGGCACTCAATGCCCTGCTGGGTCCTGCAGCATCAGTGATGCCAATGAGGGAAACGAGCCCTGCTCCCACCAGCAGCGCTGCAGGCTGCTCCCTGACCTGTGGCAGGCAGAGCTGGGCCTCTTCCCCAGCTCAAAAACAAACCCAAGCTGCAAAAACCAATATTTTCTAAAGGGAGTCATCCTTTTGTGTTTTCTCCCAGTGCCTGAAGTGCCTCGTGTAGAAAGGTTACTAACCTGCAGTAGATGAAAGTTAAAAGAACATGGTTAGGAGGCAAAGTAAAAGGTGGTTATGAACATATGGTTGGTGCATTTATTTTTAGAAATGGAATACAAAAATCTTGAAAAAATAGGCAAATAGTGCAAAAGTACCTGAATTGGAAGAACTTCATAGTCAAATATTTATGGCTCTCTTTGCAGAGTTTGAAAAATTAAATTATTAAAAGCAAATATTGTGGCAAATAGGTTCCCATCAATCTCAATAAAAGTTACATTTCACTATCACTGTCACATTATTACTTTTTTGCTTTCAGTCTTTTAAGATTGAAGAGAACAGTAACAAACTCCAGTAACAAATCAAAGCTTTTCAATGTAATTTACTTGGTGAGTAATTTCTAATTGATTCAGAGTGATGGGCCTGCACAGTTTGATGTATTGCTGAAGTGAGAGATACTTTGGACGAAGTGAATTTATAAGCACCTCTTCTCCAAAGAAAAATGGCTGCTATATTTCATTTTGTCACTTTTAGCTGGAGCAATGTTCTTGTGTACCTATCTGTGTGGAATTTCAGGGGAAAAGGGGAATGAAATGCGCTGCAGGGTGTGTGTGCGCCTGGGGGAGAGGCAGCTCCAGGTGTGTTCCTCCAGGTGTCCCTGGTGCTCCTGCTCCTGCCCTCTCCCTCCCACTGAACGTGGAGTTGCTTGGCAACACCATTTAGTCACCTGCAGGTCAGGGTTCAGCTCTTGTTAATGTCACTGTGAATTAGAAGGAGGAAATGACTTTGGGGGTTTTACAGCTTCCCTGTGACATTGCTGTTAACCAGGGGTGGGTGTGCTGGAAAGCTTTGGTGGCTGCTTGTTTTCTCCCTGATTATTCCCGCGTGTTCTCAGTGGGAAAGGGGAATATGGCAGGAGATGTGTAATTTGGTGTGTACATTGTACATGTTAAAGGTCAGCAGCAGTGCTTTGCACCCAGTGACAAATTGCTCCGTTTCAGGGCAACTTGAGCTCCAGACTTTGGAAGGAATTGCTCCAATGTCAGCCCTGCCCCACAGCACATTGAGGGAGCCTTTCAGGAGAGCAGAAACAACTTCCCTGCCACTTTCCTCCCCACAGCAGAACTCCCCGAAGGCTGCTGCCTCAGGGGAGCAATCCAAAATTAGCAACTGAGAAATTCAGCTTGAATTTTCTCTCGGTGCGCTCTCAGAAACCATCTGATTCCTCCTGCTGTAGTGAAAGCATCACCTTTCCCCAGCACCTTGCTCTGCTCCAGAGGGGTGCTGGGCTCACCAGGGAGGACATCCAGGGCCCCTGAGGTGCTGCTGCAGCCCCAGAGATCTGCAGGGGCACTGGGGCTCCAAACCTGCCCGTGCCCCAGGGCCTGCAGGGGCACAGAGGCTCCAAACCTGCCCGTGCCCCCGGGATCTGCAGGGCCACAGAGGCTCCAAACCTGCCCGTGCCCCCAGGGCGCTGCGCAGCCTTCAGACCCGCTCAGCTCACCAGGGCTGGGCTGCACTGCCAGCCTGGGCATCTGCACAGCCCACAGAAACAAATCAGCTCTTTGCATGCTCTGGGTGTGAGGGAAAGGCGCTGCACTTTGATAGAAATATTTGTGTAGGGCTGTCAAAAGGGTTTTTCCACTTGGTTGGCCTAACCAGCTGAAAGGAAAGCATGCATACAGCCATGTATACTTATATCGAGCTATGCGTTCTCATTATTATGGCTGAGGAACCAAATTTGAGCAATTTGGTCCAAAATTAAATATTTCATTTTATTTCGAGAATTATAAACACATCCTATTATGATTGCAAACCAAGGTGCTTAAAGCACAAGTAGACGTCTCACTGAAAAATAAAAAAGCCATACCTTTTCCCTTAAAAATAATATGATTCAATATTTTGCATGATATAGTTAAATATTTAATATTAAAAAAATAAATCTTTTGCAATTAAATATTTTTCAAATATAAAAAATTGATCCCTATTTGAAGCCAAAACAGTTTTATCAAATTCTATATGAGCTCAGGGCTGCCTTTTATCAAATTCAATCTGAACTCATGGGTGGCTATAATCTTACTAAAATAGCATTTTTGGCAGACTTTTTTTTCACCAATTTTCACAGTGAAAATTCCCATTTTTTTCCCTGATCTGAGTGTCCTGCTCAGACCTGTCAGCACTCCCTGCGTGGTGTGCTGCCCTGCTGGGCCTTTCCCACAGCCCTGTGAGTGTGGGAGGCTGCGCTGGTGTCCCCTGCTCAGTAATCCCAGAGCCATTTGCACGGCTGATTTGTGCTCTGGGCTCATTAATCTTGTGCTGAGCTCATTATCAGGGCAGTGTGGCCGGGCAGCTCAGCCATATGGGGCCAGGTTGCAGCTGCTGGGCCCAGCGTGGCCCCACTGATGGATGGGGCGGCATGGGAGGGATGGAGCTGTCTGCACACATGGGTTGGGGATGGATGAGCTGGGCACAGGTGAAACCCACCTGTGAAACAAGCTGCCTTTGGATACTCTGCTCATGGGAACATTTGGGATTGTGTGAAGGGCTCGGTGTGAGCAGGTGTTTGCAAACAGGAGTTAAACGGTGACCAGGAACAGCTGAACTGCAAACCCTGCTCAGAAAACTCTGTGTTTCTGTTCCTGTCACTCCCCACATGGTTCCTTGGCTGGTTCCTTTACTGCCTCAGCTGAGATGCAGAACATATTCACGACTCCAGCTCCTGCAAAAGCCTCAGCACAGAAAACAATATTATGCAGCAGTTGTCCTAACATGTAAAACCTGAGTAATGCTCTAAACCAAAGTTTACAGGATTGCTGTGACAAGCATCAGTGATTCAGGTAAAGCTTTTTAAAAACTGATGCTGGCAGAGGCCCAGTGCTGTGGTGCCAGCTCACAGTGAGCTCTGCAGAGGGGACAGCAAAGTGCTGGCAAAAAGGGGAACTTTTCCAATTTTTCCATGGTTTTATTCAGAGCTGTGTGGGCAGGAGCAGCTACATGCAGCAAAACAGTCTGCCCTGTTGTGAATGAGCTCCAGAAAGATTTCAGATGTATTGCCCAGCTCAGGCCCTCACAGAGGTGTTGGTGTGTGAATCACTTGTGCATCAGGGCATCTCCATCAGGGCTGCAAACTGGGACTAATGCTGCAGAATGGCAGAGAAATCTGAGAAGAGAGGCAGTATTTCCTTTTCCTTTTCCTTTTCCTTTTCCTTTTCCTTTTCCTTTTCCTTTTCCTTTTCCTTTTCCTTTTCCTTTTCCTTTTCCTTTTCCTTTTCCTTTCCCTTTCCCTTTCCCTTTCCCTTTCCCTTTTCCTTTCCAACAAATGCCAGCACACACCTTAACCCATGATTGAGGCCATCAATTTAGAAGATCTAAAGGTGGAAGATTTGTGTTGTTATTGATTGTTCCCCATGCCTCTCTGCCTCTTCCCCTAACATCTGATAGGCTGGTAATAATACAGGAGGTGAAACTTTTGGAAACTTAATGCCTGGATCTCAAAATACTTTCTAGATGCTGACTGGCATCAGAGATGTAGGGGTTCAAATGAAAGGAATGGAGGATAGATTTTTTTTTATTAGGCTTTCTGTATTGCTTTATCCATCATTATTGTCTCAAAGACATGCAAACCTAATGCTGGGACAGGGAACACGATTTGTATGAGGGCGAAGTCCCTGGGTTTTGTTTTCTGCATGCATCTAGTGCTTCAGGGCACCCAGAGTTAATGAAGCCACATAAAAATGAAATGGTTTAAAACAAACTTCTCTGTGAAAAAGTTTCTTTTATTTTCCTTTGTAAAGTTTGGACGTGTACCTGTTTTGTTCTGTGTTTTCCTTAGATAGTGAATCAGCGGGGCTTGAAAAGAACTGGATCTGTAGAGCTGTCAGCAGAATCTATAAAAGAGACTCTCTGGGAATCCCATCCAGCTCTCCACTTGCAGGCACACAGACGAGGAAAATAACACATCAAACCTCTATTCCTTAAATATTTCATACATAACGTCCAATGTTCCAGCCCTCTCCAGAATGCAGAGAGTGGAACTTCCTTTAGTGTTTTATGCATGATACTTTACAAACATCTGAAGGAAGTTTATGCCTTGCATGAGCTACCTGTAGCAAACCCTCTCACAGACCATGTGTGATTCTGTTCTCTTAAAGGCAGAGGAAGGTAAAGCCTCTCTCTGGAACTCCTGATCTGTACAGGGCAGAGCTTGTGCTCAGGGCTGAGATAAATTCCAGTGGCAAAACTACGACCAAATCTCAGATGGATCTTTGATTTACAAGAACTGATCGAGCAAACAAATATTCTAAGCCTTCAGGAGGTAGAGTAGATTGAAAATGAATTGGATGTAAGGTTAATGACTTGGCAAAAAATCCAAATGTCATCTAGGAAGGCTGGCATCGTGCCTCTGGTGTAATTACAAGTCCGTAGTGATTGTGCATGTGAATGGCTGAAGCCAGACACAAGTTTGAAATATGGGATTCCTTGCTCAAGAACTGGTGAAGAACAGAAAAACATAACCCTGCATTTCAGCTAAATTGGCAGCATAAATCCAGATTAAATCTTTCTGTATTTCTTAATTAACTGCAAAGTTGCTTTATGCAAATAGAGTTTGATGTACATATTTGTGTGTGATTGGCACAGAGATCAACCATGTCAGCTTTAAGTAAACACGAGCATACCAACTCAAACAGCAAGATGTTTGCCCAGCAAGACAGCATCACTCTTGCAAACAGAAAGTCATTTCTTCATCTTCCCTCAGCACATCTTGTTTTCTGAGTGTCTTCCTTCACGAGGAGCCCTGCAGAGCCAGGTCTCACTGCACCAAACAATTCTGTATGGAGGCAATCAGGTGCATTGTGAAGCACCTCAGTTCCACTTACTGCTACAAAGATCCCTGCAAGGGAAAGTCTTTGAGATCTGGCAGCCCCAGACAAAAACAAACTATTGCAATTGTTCCTCAGTTAGCAGGCAAGATCTGCTCCCTGACCTTCTTATTTCCGTGATTTGAATTAATCTGATGTGTCTGAGGGATGCTGGAGAGACACCAATGCAGCTCCAAGTCCATGGACAGTAGAAGTGAATTAAAGCTGTCTTTTCCTTTTCTCACTATAAAACCTTGGGGCTGGATATTACTAAGAAATTTTTCACAGAACGAATAACAAAGTACTGGAATGCTCTTCCCAGGGAGGTGGCAGAATCACCATCTCTGGGTGTGTTTATAAATAGACTGGACATGGCACTGGGTGCTATGGTCTGGGTGAGGTGTTAGGGCATGGGTTGGACTCAGTGATCTTGGAGGTCTCTCCCAACCTCATTATTGTGTGATTCTGTGATTCTGTGGGCTGTGTTGGGCAGTGTGGGGCTGGATGTGACTCTGCAATACTCTTCTCTCCTGAAGAAGAGTCAGATCCGATTTCTGAGCTGCCCCAGCACGTGTAGGACAGGAGGGGTGAGGGTGGCAGAGCACCCCTGTGGCCTCGGGGTGGTTTGGAGCAGCTTCAGAGCCCTCAGGGGGCACAGGAAGCACCTGAGAGCATCAGCAGAGCTAATTAAGGTGTTAATTTCCCTTTTACTTGTGCCTAGACCACAGTAGCTACTTGGAGCAAGCAAGAATTGGCAGAGGCTCTCAGTGACTGGAGGCTTTGATGAGATCCAAGCTCCAACTTCTGAAGGAGTGAATGATGCAGGGAGTGCTCAGAGAGGTGCAAAGAGTTCCTGCCAAGCACCTTTAATCATCCCCTGCTCTCTGCTCTCACTCTCTGTGCCCGTGGCTGGGTCAGGAGCCCGGCTGGGGATTCTGTGGACAGACATCACAGAGCCCACAGGACAGAGCCGGGCTCACCTTGGAACAGAACCTCAAACGTCTCTCAGAAATGGTTCTGTGCTGCGCAGGCTGCTGCAGCAATGATCACTGCTCTGGGGAACAGTGAGCAGATGAGAGTGAGCAGCGTTTCAGGGATGGATTCCCTCCTTTGTGTCTGACTTCCAAGCCTGCCCAGCCATCCCTTTGCAGCAAGGCTGGCAGGAGTGGAGCAGCCAGGCAGAGGTGAGGGATCACTGGCTGCTGAAGCTCTTTCAGCTTTCTTTCCAAAGCCCCGAGGGAGGCAGAGGGGAAGGTGATGTGAGATCAAAAGCAATAATGGAGGAGCATTTGCAGGGGTGATATTTTAAAAGATGAATTGTTTGGCTAGAGATTTTTTTTTCCCTTTCCTAATATCCAGCTGCTGAACTGAAATCTGAATGTACCTGGTCGGCACAGAGCACTGCAAACCCGCAGCCCAGACACCCCAGACATTTCTTGCCTTTTCTTTTATGACCCTATCCAGAGCAGGAATGCTCCCCATAAACAAGTACAGCCTTGCCAGCCTCTCTCACACACACTGAGCCACTTTCAAACCTCTTTATAGATTTAAGAATACAGCATCCAAGAGCTTTAAGACACTATTGCTTCAGAAGGAAGGGAAAGCTGCCATCTGTCTCTCCCTTGCTTCTCACTCCAAACAGCAGGAGAATACTTCTTCCTGACCCAGCTCTTCCCATCTTTTACCCCCTAAAGCATTAGTTAGAATTAAATGTCAGTGTGTTGTTCCCGTGGGAAAAATGAGGTAATTTATTTACATGCCTGTGTAGTGGAACAGCATGTTAGGGAAGGCAGCTAAGGCAGGGCACAGTCCCTGTCCTCCCTGGAAGAATAGGCTGCTTATTGAGCACTGAGAGGGAGCAAAATAAAATCTGCATTCCCCTTCTCATGCAGCTTTGGGGAGGTGAAGTGTTTGATGTTTTAGAGTGGGTTTGTCAGCTGGCTGGCAATGTGTTAAAGATGCTGGAGTGCAGAGAGCAGAGCTGTGGTGACTTTTCCCCTAATCAAACAGCGTGGCAGGGAGAAAAGATGCAATTCTGAGGCTTTGGAGCCAGCAGAGCTGTGACAGCAGAGCTGTGCTTTCACCTGGAGCTGAGAGCAGGCCACTCCCTGTGCTGAGTTCTGTGTACATTTGTACAAAACTCCAGCATTTATACAAGACCCAGGCAGACAGGGGCTCTGCACTGCTCCTGCACAACAGGGGTTGTGTCCATCATACCCATTCCTGTGCTTTCCCCAGTTAGGGACTCTTGTAGTTACACACTGGAGTCTTTCATTACTGTGAAAATCGAGTACCTACACAAAATAGCTTGGATTTCCACTGGACTAAGGGAGGTGAAGAGGGAAAACAGCTGTTTTTCTCATGATCTCTGTCATGGGGTCTTTTTCTGGTTTTGGCAACTGCACCAATGGCTGTTCTGATTGTAGGCTCAGTCTTTTGGGGAATTCTTACCTGTGGTGTCAGACACAACCACACCCAGGTCTTTGGCAACCCCACCTCAAGCTTTACCCTCTAAATGTCCAAAACTGCCCTTTCAAAACAAAGTCTTTAAATCTGAAGGTGGGCTGAGGGCAAATCAAGGGCTAAAGGCTCTCCTAAAACCCGTCTCCTTTGCAGTGGCAGTAGAGCTAATTGTGTGGATGAGAATTATCTTTAAATTCAGGAGCTTGGTGGGTTCGAATTTAATACAAACAAGCAGCAAACTTGGGCTTGCTGAGAGCTGCCAGTATTCTCCTGGTGCATGGAAAGGACAGGAATTGTTCTTTTCATACATCATTTACAAGTAACCGCAGTGACTCCACAAAGTCGGTACAAGTCCCTAACACAAAGCAGGGAAAAGTACAAAGGAAAGAACAGGCTATTTTGTTGCTGGTTTTAAATAGAAGTTCTCTGTAGGCAGAGTTCAGCTGCATGTGGAATCAAAGGGCCGGTACGGAGGAATGTTTTTCACCTTCTGGAATTTGAATGTCTGGCTTTAGTGTCAATTATCGGCACTCTGTATTGACTGAACAATGCCTGCTATGAAGATAGCATGGTAATTTGATATTTGCTTATGAAAAGCCCTTTTCTAAAGCAGTGGCACTGCAATTTTCAGCCGTTTTCACAGGGACCTTTTGCCAGAACTTCAAAGAACTCTGTTCTTGAACAAACAGCCGTTTGGAGTAAACCTGTGTTTTCTATAAACCAGGGAGAGGAAATTTGCACCGAGAGGTGAAAATGAGCGGAGCAAATCCTCAGACCTTTTGTGCGGGCACCAGGGTCCCTCCTTGCTCCCCTCTCCCATGCCAGAGCCCCGTTTTCCTCAGCAGCCAGCTCCAAGCACTGCTGCTCCTGCAGCTCAGGAATTATTTTCAGCTCAGCCCAAAGCCAGTTTTCACACCTATCCCCGCTGTTTATTTGCTGCGGCGATGACAGGTCCATCCAGGGATGGAGGAAAAACGTGGTTACTCCTTCCATGGGAGACAGCATCCATGAGCTGCGTGGGAGGGCTCCGGCTCTCCTCCCAAATATCTCCATTATCCCTTTTGGATGTGGCATTCCAGGTGGACAGCAAGGCAGGGGAGAGAAGCTGTGATCTCCCCCAAACTGCCCCAAGCTTGGTGCACGGTGATGGAGAGGGATCAGTGAGCTCTGTCCCTGCAGCTGAGCAATGGCCAAGCAGGGCTCCGAGAGGGACAGGTACAGAGCTGAGCAAGGGGGAGATAAAAGAGATCGTGGAGAAGAGAGAATAACGGCAGAATGTGACATGCAAAACTCTGCAGCTGTAGCAGAGGAGGGCTTAGAAAAAATCCTTTGTGCTTGTTAAGATTTTTGTAAATCCCACTTTGCCTGAACATGGGATCGTCCTTCAGAGGGCAGGATGGCTGGCAGAGGAGGAGGTGCTCAGAAAAGTGACTTTTACATTAATTCCTTGGATAGAAAGAAACCTGCTTGCAAAGGTATATTTTTAAAGGTCTTCTTATAGACCTTATCAGCCAGAGCTCTATCTACAAGATGTGGAAGCTGTAAGGATTTTTAATCCTTTATACCCCAGGATTCACTGTCAAGTGCCCACATGGAGTTTAAGGATAATTTATCCCTCTCCCACCGTGTTGCTCTGTTCTCCCCTGGATGCTCCTGCCCTGGTGAAACTCCCTCCTCACAAAGTGTTGTTTTCTGTCTCCTGTCCTCCTCACAAAGTGTTGTTTTCTGTCTCCTGTCCTCCTCACAAAGTGCTGTTTTCTGTCTCCCTGGGCAGCTGGGTGAGCTGGAGCCACAGGTCACAGCATGGGAGTCACCTCTATCCCCTCTGCCCTGGCACCTCTCCTCTGTCTCTGCCACTTTGTCACTCAAGTGCTCATCAAGGTTGCCTGGGATGTTCACACATGAGCTCATTATGCAGCTGATATCAGCAATCATTCCAAAAATCAGCCTGGCCCTGGCAGTCAAGTGGTGCTAAAGTGCCCTGATGGGCTGAATTCAAGGCCAACTCGTTTCTGCTCTGAATGCCTGAGACATTTAATGCTGGCTGTATTAAAACCTTAACTCTGCACACCACCAATCTTCGAACAAGCTGCTCAGGCAACCCTGACCCTGTGGTTTTCCAGATTTTCTGGTTTCATCTTAGTTAAAGCTTTATTGCTGCAGCCCAACAGTGTGAGGTATATCTAAGCTCCCTGCATATCAAAAAGGATCTGCACAAATTGCCAAGGAAAGAAGCGTTCAAGGGGCAGACTTTAAAAGGCATTTAGATGGTAGAGGGGCACACAGAGGGAGGAAATGATCAGAGGAATTACAAACTGACACATGTTTTGGAATTCTTGGTCTTAAAATTCTGCCCGGAGCTCCTTAATTACGGAACAGGTCCACAAGGAAAACTGTAACCTATTTCCCTTTGTTCAACTCTTTCTGGTTGGAAGGATTTATTAAGCCAATGTCAATATTCTTCCCATCAATTTTGGAATGTCTGACTCTTTGTTGAAACAAGCTATTAGCAGCAATAAAAAGACACAGGACTAGAATAATTTGTCTGGAGTTCTCTTGTGTGAAATATTCACAGCAGTGTGAAGAAGCCAGCAAGTAATATTATATTCACAGCTTACTTGGGCTCACAGGTGGCAGCAAAATCAATTAACCATTCCTATCCATAGGAATTTATTGACTTCCACCCATTTTAGAAAGAAATGCGACTTTCAGTTGGTAAAGCCACCAAATGCTGGTGTCACCCAGTTCTGGGATGTGTTGCAAGATGTTCTTTCCCCACCAACCTGGTAATTCTTTGCCAGGGTGCAGATCCTCCAGCAGAGCTGCAAATCTCCCTTCCTCCAGCCAGCTGCTCATCTGTGCTCTCATTTGAATTTTCTCAGACTCCTGTTGGCACTGCCCCTTACCTCTGAGCGCTTCCTCACAAAACTCAAGTCAGCAAAATTTCCAATGGCTGGTGTGCATCTCATGGTGGCAGTGGGAAAGTGTGTTTTTGCAGATAAGGCACCCCAATCTTCTCACCTGGCTCAGCACCACCCTGCTCTGAGCTTGAGAGGAACAGGGAGGAAAAGGCCAAGCTCTGAGATCAGAGAGATCAGTGCACACAAATGCAGGCAGTCATTCACTGAGAGCTCAGCCAAACGAGCTGTCCCTTACCTTTAGTTCCTTTATAGATGTTTATGCTACTAATTAAGCTGTAGGTTTAGGTCTGCAAAGTAATGAAGCTCTTCCAGCTGCTGATGTCAAAATATCTGACTGTTTGCTGATACTTGGAATAAAAGCAGGTAGCAGAGACGCTGCAGTAATTGACTGGCTGCCTGCAAGAGCAATTCAGGGTGAGTGCTGGAGAGGCTGCGCTGCTTTGGAAGCTCAGAAAAGCATCATTTTCCAGGGGCTGGTGGCTGGAATGCTTTCCTGAGAGCCTCAGAGGCTGGCAGGGCTGCTCTCTCTAGGTGTAGCATGTTCTGAGCCTACAGCTGGCTGTTCAGGAGGGAGCAGATTGTGCGTGTCTCTCCTGCATTGTCTAATTAAAACACCTTGCCTACATATGTCGGTGTTCCCACTGAGTCTTATGGTGTTTAGTTACCTGGGTTTCATTTTGCTCCACGTAGACCGGGATAGGTTTGTGTTTCTAAGCTTTTGTAGCTTACAAAGTTTTAATTGAGTGTATAATGAGTGTTGTATTCAGGTAATTATTTGAACCCTATGGCAGTGACAAACCCAAACGTAGCACGCTCTGCTGTTCTGCTTTGTGTTAAATATTGCTGATTGAGTGTTTTGAAGACCTCAAGCTGTATTTTGGGCTACATATTTTGATCCTATTTGGATATTTGGATATCCTATTTGGATATTTGGACTATGCCTGAGTGGAAATATCTGAGGGTTGCAGAGAAAGCTGGCAGTGCTTCTCAGGGTGCTGTCCTTTTCTCCTCCCTCAGAGTGACCCTGAGCCAAAGCCATCCTTGCAGGGCATTGAGCACCATGAGGGTAAAACCCAGGGCTGAGCACTTGTTTCTCCAGGGTAACACCACTAACCTGGCTCTGCTGCCCAAATTCCAGTCTCTGCATTCAGCTGCTTCCTTGAGCTCCTCTGGTATTTTCATTATCAAGATCTTCCCCCTCCCTGATCACTGTTGCTGCCATGGGACATTTCCTTGCTTACTTCAGCAGCTCTGCTTTTAACTTAATTTCCTGCATTTTGGAAAAAAACACATTGCTGCTAAAAGATGCTCACATTGCCTTAATCATAGGTTAGGTTAGAATCTGGATCAACAGATAGGAATGAAATCATATATTTGCATTTTTGGGAAGATAACACAGTTTTTTGCTAACAACTAAATCCAATTGGGAACTGCCATGCCAAAGTATCTGAAATGAATGGCTATAGCAAAGTAAGGTATTCAAATGCTCTGCAATAAAAAGATTCACATGTCCTTGTATGAGGAGGATTCCAGCAGAGTTGATATGTATCTGCTGCTTAAAGGTAGATAAAATAACAGAAAAATAGGAGTGACACAAAGGTGCCCTCCCAGTGACTCGGAGGGTGAAGGGATGCAACAAGAAATCAGTACTGGAGAAATCAGTACCACAACACTGATAGGTTAACAGGGGCTCCAGAAAGGTGCTGGGATTTTCTGAAGAGATCACCCGGTTCAAATCCAGACCACAGGGCAGGTTCTGCCCTGATACAAATCTCTTATTTAACACCCCTGACCTTGGCTGGTGGAATCTGGCCCTGTCTCAGTGGCAACTTAAATTCATTGCTGCCCACTGATAGAAAAATTGTGAGTGGATACAATATCTATCCAAATTCTGCTTATTTTTATTGTCACAAACCAATAAAAATTGATTACTTTTCATAGTCCCCCATCCAAAGAGCTTTTATTTGGGCGAAAGGAACTTTTTTTTCAGTTGTTAGCTGTTACAGTCAGTACCTATTCCATGGCTTAGGAGAAGTATGAATTTTCTGGATTATTGAAGGCTTGCCTAGACTTTTTGAAAGCTGCTGCTCTCAGGAAGAGGCTGTGTGCACCAGGAAGCTCTGCAGCACTTTTGCCAGCTGCTTCTGGCTCTCATCACTCATGTTCTGGGCTGTGCCCAGAAGATTGAATTTTCCTTAAAGACATCAGAAAGTTTGGTTTGCTGCTAAGCTCCTTATTCAGCCCAAAGCTGAGTGGTCAAAAGGAATTTTGTGATTCATGATCTGTTCTGCATAAGGGTGTGCTCGAGCACAGGATTGAATTTTGGGATCTGAGAGGGAAGAACAAGAAACAGGAAGGAGCAGAAGAGTGAGATGTGTCATACCCAGGCCTGTAGCCAAGTTCTGCACCAGCAGTATAAATAGCTGAGACTGAGCTGTGCATTAATCTCTGGGCCAGCTATTTAACACATTGAGGCTGAGGAATCTCAGAGTCCCTGAGCTGGAGGGAACACATGAGAATCACCAGCCCCAGCTCCTGGCTCTGCACAGGAGCACCCTGAGGATGCCACCATGTGCCTCAGATGCTCTCCAAATGCTTCTCCTTCATCCAGCTTTTCCCATCCTTCATCCAGCTCTTCTCATCCTTTACCCACCTCTTCTCACTCTTTATAAATAGAAACTCTCCACCTCAAGACCAAGACCTGTATTTCTCATGTCTGCTACAGAGTTAGAAAAGTCTGACTGAATTTAGTCTAAACTGAAGTTTACTGAATTGTAAAAGTCAGGCTGAATTTAATTCAGCTTTAAACGGCTTAAAGACTGGGTCTAGTTACTGCATTTTTTCCCAAACAATGCATTCCTTTAGCTTGTAAAAACGAGCTGCAGCAAAGCTGCCACAGGAGCACAATGCAGGAAATAGACCTTGATCAATATTTCAATCAGCCACCTCTGGGTGACTGAGAATTGCTAGTTAGAGGATCTCCCAGGTAAATAAAACCTACTTGTTTTTGTTTTTTGAAAGAACAGTTGTTAGGAAGTTTACTTATTTGGGATTTCTTTATTTACATAATCAATAGCATTCTTTTTTTTTTTTTTTTTAATGATGTAGTCAGTGAATTCAGTCCCAGCTTTCCAAAAGCCCAGGGTCCTGTTTAATTCTGATTGCTGAAGGGAATGCTGGATGTTTATGCATCAGATCCGAGCTGGCATTAAATGAGTGCAGCCCCATCAATTATCACAGGGCTGAGCTGAGTGATCCACACCATGAGATAATCACACCCACACTCCTGCAGGGAGCACTGCTCTGAGGATTCTGATTCTTTCTGCTGTTCAGAAAACCACATCTGAGGAAAACCAGGAGCCTTGCTTCCCTGGCCCTGCCTCTGCCCTGCCCTCATTGCCTGGAGCTCAGGTTTGGGTGTTTGAGTGCAGAACCTGCTGGGTGATGGATGTGGCACTGACACTGAGCTCCTCTCACCTGCCAGGGAGCACTGGAGGTACCTGCAGCCCCTTTTCACCTGTCAGGTACCCTCAGTGATACCTGCATCCCCTCACAGCTCTCAGGTACCCTCAGTGATACCTGCATCCCCCACAGCTCTCAGGTACCCTCAGTGATACCTGCAGCCCCCACAGCTCTCAGGTACCCTCAGTGACACCTGCATCCCCCACAGCTCTCAGGTACCCTCAGTGATACCTGCAGCCCCCACAGCTCTCAGGTACCCTCAGTGATACCTGCAGCCCCCACAGCTCTCGTACCCTCAGTGACACCTGCATCCCCCACAGCTCTCAGGTACCCTCAGTGATACCTGCAGCCCCCACAGCTCTCAGGTACCCTCAGTGATACCTGCATCCCCCACAGCTCTCAGGTACCCTCAGTGATACCTGCATCCCCCACAGCTCTCAGGTACCCTCAGTGATACCTGCAGCCCCCACAGCTCTCAGGTACCCTCAGTGATACCTGCAGCCCCCACAGCTCCCAGCCCCTGTGGGAGCTGCTGGTGCTGCCCTGAGAGCCCAGCAGTGCCCTCACACTGCCCTCCTTCATTTATTGAATCCCTCTGGCTCTCAAGTAGAGCACCACAGTTAATAGGATGGTTTGCCACTGTGGCTTTCTCCTCACAAGAGTAATTGACTGCCTTGTCCTTTGGCATGTGCCAAGCTGTAATTGCAGGCAGGCTGCAGGGACCAGACTGGGGTCAGAGCTGCCCTGGCTGGGATCCTGCTGGGCACAGTGGGATGGCACTGCCCATCCTGGGGATGTCTCAGCACTGGGGGCTTATTTCCTTCCAGAAAGGTCCTGTTGGCCTTTTTCAGGCAGTTGTGAGGAGCACAGGGGTGCTGGGGATGGGCTGTGGGCAGGGGTTCCTCACATGGTGCCCACCCAAGGGATGGCCAACACCAACACCACTCTGAGAGCAGAGCTGTGAGTGACCAGGAAGGCTCTGAGCAGTGCCAGGCCTGGCAAGGGGGAGATGGCACAGCCCTGCAGAGCCCCATCATCTGTAGAGCCTTCAGCAGAGGTGGCACGGGAGGGCCAGAGCAGGGCGGGCACAGAGTTTGTGCCCCGCTGTGCCCGCGCAGGGGCTGGCACAGAGTTTGTGCCCTGCTGTGCCCACGCAGGAGCAGAGCCCAGGGCTCACTCTGCTCCTGCAGGGGCAGCCAGAGGCAGAGCAGCAGGCCAGGCTGTCAGGAGGGCACTGCAAGAGAGCAGAAATTGGTTTGCTTCACTACCGAGATGTTTCTCTGCGGAGAGGAAAAATGAAAGTGTTTCCTCTAATGCAGCTAATAGACACCAGGGATTTCCCAGCTCTTTGCTCCACACTGAGTTTTGCCGCTGTAAGTTTATTTAAATGCCTCAAACATAAAAAGCTTTAATTTCTTCTGGCCAGGTGGTGTGTAAGGCTTTCCTTGCAGGTTTCTCTGTCCCCTCTGAAGCCGGCAGAGATGCCATCCTTCATATCCTGGATTTGTGCTGCTAAGATCAACCTGAACTGACATGAGAGAGTGTATCAGCAATGAAAAAGTCCTGAATCCCCGGGTTTAAGGTTGTCAAATCTCTGAAACTCCTTCAGGGATCTAAACAGCACAATGCTGTTCATGTGTGCTGTGTGTACGTTGGAGAGTTCCTCCCAAATTTCATGGGGGTTTCTCTTTTATCCAGTGATGTGTGTACCCTATATAAAGGGATATTTTATTCCTTTCCACTAAATAGGCAAGACAGGTAGAATGCTATGGAAAAATGTAATTGTCTAGTCATTTTACTGCATCATATGCAAAAGCCAGCTGGTACATGCAAAGATGCAGAACAAGGAGAAGGAGGATGAGAAATAGATTGTTCCTGAAACTCTATTTCTCCAACGATTTGTCAGCATTTTATTTTATTTTATTTTTCCTTAAAGAAAATTTGATACATGTCCACTACATTTTGCCAGTGGAAAAGGCTGTGCTGATCCTTTGGTTTTAAATTAAGTAGAAATAGAAGGGTTTAGTTCTAAAATAACAAGGGTTTTCTCTGGTAAAGAAATCTTGTTTTCTCTGTTCCTGCTCTCTGACAGTTGGTTGGCAGAGAAAGGAGGAATAATAAGTTTTAATTATATCTTCCCCAAACAAGCAGATTTGAAAGCAATGCAGGGATTACATGAGAATAAAATCCCTTCAAGCATTAACTGTCGCTGGTAAAAGGATGTTAGATATAATCCTATAAGGTTAGATGTCCAGACATCCTGCTTTAACCAGGACAGTCTAATTTTTAATTTAACGTTCTGTCATCCTGATTATTTTCTTTGGGAGACTCATGTGTCATGTTTGCCTTTGTGCCATACTCAAGAGTGGCACAATCATGAAAATAACACTTTAAATCATCATGCAGCTTTTCTCCTCCAATTTCATCAACCAGCATCACATGTCAAAATGCATTGAACATCACAAGCCAGGAGAATAGGAATTGTATTATCTTCTGCATTAAAAAGGAATAGATAAGCAAGAGAACAAAGGAAAAGTAATAAAGAGGAGTGGGGGAAATAACTCCAGATCTATACATGCCTTTCCTGCTTTATGAGGGAAGATGCCCGTGACAATACACAATACACTTGTCACTTGCTTGTTAGGTAGAGCTTGAACTAAGCCAGTTCCAAAAAGCTTCAGGTGCTGTCCCCTTCAGACACTTCTTGGTTGGCAGCAAACTCGTAAGCAAATGCCAGTGGAATAGTTAAGGAGATGGAAAGGGTTTTTTATTCCACCCATGAGCTTTCAAACTCCCTCAGACAACAGATGGGTGATCCAAATTGGGTCTAATAAAGCAAGGATAAGTATTTTTTCTGAGGCTAGAAGTTTGGTCAGACTTAACAGAATGTTTATTGTGCTCTTGCAATTTTTGCTTTTAGGCTGAAAGCAGAGAAATCTGCTGAAATATGGCGTAGTTTCCAGCTGAAACCAGAACAGTATTGTGATTCACATGAGAGAAGCAAATCCTTTGTGATTTCTAGGCAGAGCAGGTTCAGAAAAGCATCTGAACTCCTTCAGGATTTTCTGATCATCCAAGCCTGAGGCTTTGCTTTTCTAATTCCTCCATCCTCTGTGTGAGTTTTATTGTGAGAGTCGCCGAGCGCTCCCTTTGTCCAGCTCTGCTCTCAGGTATGAACATTCATTACCTTTGAGAAGGTGCCAGTGCTTTGGAGGGTGAGATCTTAAAAATAGCATGGTCAAGAGGTAATGCACAAGCTTTTAATAAGCATCTGACTAAACCAACTGCTTGTTTTCTTTTCAGGCCAGGGTTTCCTTTCTGGCTCGTTTGCGTCTCGGGAACGCGTTGCCCGTACGCCCACATGTTCATCCTCACTTAAGCCAGGACCAAAGCCAGGCTGTGGCTGCCAGGAATGTGCCAGGTGCTCAGTGTGTGTGTGTGTGTGTGCCTGAGCAGCCTGCAGGCTCTCTGGAAGGTCTCTGTGCTGTACAACGTGCTCTCCCCTTAGGGGAGACAGCAGGGAGTTTAGGAGATGTCTCCTTGGATGAGCAGGACGTGTCGTGCCCAGACCTGGGCTGCTCCCAGCTCTGTCCTTGTCACATCCTGGCTGCTTTGCAAACATGCAGGGCCAGATGATGGGCTGAGGAGCAGTGCAGCATGTTAGTCATGCCCAGGGAGGCTCCTCTGGGAGCTCCAGTGGCAGAAGGCATTGCTGCAGGAATTAAAGGTGAGGTGGGAACCAGTGCTGCTGCTCTGAGGAGCTCACACAGCCCTTCCCTGAGTAAATTTCAGAGCTTCAGGATGGTCTGGGTTGGAAAGGATATTGAGGATTATCTCATTCCAAATCCTTTGCCATGGGCAGGGACACCTTCCACTGTCCCACCTTCCACTATCTCCAAGCCCCAACCAAGCTGGCCTTGGGCACTGCCAGGGATCCAAGGGCACCCACAGCCATGGTGTCTCCACTGTCCCTCTCCAAAAGGACATAAAGTGGATACATGGTGCTGGCATCCATTAATCTCTGTTTCTCTTCTTTTTGCATGTTCTGGCAGACTCCTGATAGTTGAATTTTTCTGTCAATTTTCATCATTTTTGTTTTACATCAAAGAGTGGAAGGACGAAGTTTTGTGTTCTGTGTGAGAGGATGAGGGCATGGGTAAACCAGTAAAACCAGGGCACAGAAATGTCAGTGCTCTGAGGTTTGAGGCAGCCAGAACAGCAGGGACAATCTCCCAGTTGGGCGGGACACTCCCTACCACCCACCATGCATCACGTAATTCAGGAATATAGCTCAAGATGCTTTGGACCAGATTGTCGTTTGAAATACACCTATTTAAATCTGGCATCAACCTTCCCTTCTGCTTCTGTATTAATTGATGTCCTGTGGGCTGTGTTTTGAGGGTAGGCTGCTTTGGATCCGATTCACCGGATCAGGCAATTTGGTTCTCTTTGAAGTTCCCATTGTGATTTATATTTGGATGTGCCTTTATAGAACTGGGAATTAAAACCGGGTATTTATGGCTTTTTGTTGTGCCGATGCCTTGGTGATTAAATGCCTGTCTGCAGGAGCAGGGTGGCACCCAGGAAAGACTTTCCAGGCAGCCCTGCATTTCCCCAGCAGCAGCACCCAGCAGTGGGGCTGGAGGCAGAGCAGGGTGGCACAGAGCTCTGTGATGGCTCAGAGCAGGGTGGCACAGAGCTCACTGTGGTGGCACAGAGCAGGGTGGCACAGAGCTTGCTGTGGTGGCACAGAGCAGGGTGGCACAGAGCTTGCTGTGGTGGCACAGAGCTCACTGTGGTGGCACAGAGCAGGGTGGCACAGAGCTGTGATGGCACGATGGCACAGAGCTCACTATGGTGGCATAGAGCAGGGTGGCACAGAGCTTGCTGTGGTGGCACAGAGCTTGCTGTGGTGGCACAGAACTCACTGTGGTGGCACAGAGCAGGGTGGCACAGAGCTTGCTGTGGTGGCACAGAGCTCACTGTGGTGGCACAGAGCAGGGTGGCACAGAGCTGTGATGGCACAGAGCTTTCTGTGGTGGCACAGAGCAGGGTGGCACAGAGCTCACTGTGGTGGCACAGAGTAGGGTGGCACAGAGCTGTGATGGCACAGAGCTTTCTGTGGTGGCACAGAGCAAGGTGGCAGAGAGCTTGCTGTGGTGGCACAGAGCAGGGTGGCACAGAGCTTGTTGTGGTGGCACAGAGCTCACTGTGGTGGCACAGAGCAGGGTGGCACAGAGCTGTGATGGCACGATGGCACAGAGCTCACTATGGTGGCACAGAGCAGGGTGGCACAGAGCTCTGTGATGGCACAGGAGGGGACAGAGTTGTGAGGTTTCCCTGAGATCCCTGCTGGGCCCTGGGGATGTGCAGGGCAGCCAGGGCAGAGCTGTCACTGCTGCTGCTGCCCCAGGGCTGCCCTGCTGCCTGCACTTTGCTCCCATCCCAGCTCCTCTCCGCAGTGGGCAGCCCTGAGGCACAGTCCTGGGGCAGGCACTGAGGACAGCTCTGTGACCCTTTCAAGCAGAAGGCACTGTGCAGAAAGCCAAACCCATATCTCCCAGCTCCAGGCTGGGCAAGGGCATTATACTCTGTATAAGCACCAGCAGCGATTTCTCTGCTGGCTGGGGCTCAATCTGCATGGAAGGAAATGGAAGGAGAAGGATTAAGTAATGCTGCAGGCACAGCTGCATCTATTTTTCCCCCTGTGGCATCACTTTGCCACTTGTTAAATGAAAAGCTTCTGCTCCTTCCCCTGCTGCACACACAAACACAGGACGGGCTGGACTGTGCTCTGCACCCCAGAGCAAAACAAACACTCCAGCTTCACAGCAGCCAACAAATTAGGCAAGGCAGTTAAATAGGGGCACAAATGATCCTGTTTTACCAACTAACTGCATCTTGGGTTATTAGAGCATCCCATATTCTACATCTGAAAAGGGCAAGCAGGCTCCCCTCCCTGAGCTCAGCGTGTCCATCCCAAAGCACTCCATTTATACTTTATAAATATCACATTGGGGCCCAGACTGTGTCTGCAGGCATTGAGGAGAGCTACAACCAGGGCCAGATATCACTCAGGCATGGCTCTGGGAGTGCTGGGCCTGACAGTTCTGAGAAAGAATCCATGTGCTGCCTTTGGGGATTCGCCTGAGCAGTCACATTGCACTTTGTTCTCCTCACCTGTGTCCTCCTTCCCAGCTCTGCTGCCCCAGTATTGCTCCCAGGGACGTGGCCCAGCAGCAGCAGGATGGTCCTGAGCTCTCTGTCCCCTCTGTGCTGGTTGGGAGTGCAAGGTCAGCACTTTAACAGGAGTCAGCAGCATTCATCAGCAGAAGCCCACAGAACATTTTGTTATGTACCAGGAAACCTCAGTGCAGCCTTTCTCATGACAAACCTTTGGCTGGAGCCATGGAAATGTTCTGGCAGGGCTGGAAGGAGCACTTGGGGTGGATGATTTCTGGCTCCTCAGTCAAGGTGACACTCTCTGAGTTGCTGGCCAGGGTAACTCTCCCTTTCTCTCACCCTTTCTTCCACCCCAGAGAGTCCTTTGAGACCTTGCCCTGATCCTCACACCCCAATCCATCCTGCAGCAGCCAAAGCCCAGCGGAGCTGTGGCACTGCTGAAGCAGCTCTGCTGCCTTTCCTGAGCCAGCATTTCACCCCCTGTGCTCGCAGACTCCCACAATATTTGCTTTACAGATGAGAGCAGCTTTTCCCTCTCTCCCCACAGGATGTTGTCTCTTTGCCACCAGCCCACCCCACAACTCCTGCAGTGCTTTGTTCTTTGCCAGTTTGTTTTACCCAGGGGAAACCCCTTGGCTGGGGGAGCTGCTGCTGTTTTACCCTGGAGAAGGCAAACCAGAATCCCAGGTCATGAGTAACGTAGCATGAATACCTCCCCTCCCACTTACCTAGAGAATGTAGGGCTGTTTAGGTGCTAAATAATGAATAGAGTAAAAAAAGATGCACGGCTTCATCTGGCCAGGTGTCCCCAGGAATGGAATGGCAGCAGAGAGGCTCAGAGGATTGAGGAGCAGGGCACTTGGAGCGTGGCAATATCTGGGATGATTAACTGGTGCTCTGGAAGGTCGTGGCAGCAGCATAAAGAACATGCTGTGGAAAACAGTGATTCTTCCCCATAAATAAAATAGCACCGAGGCCTTAAAGGAGCAGGGCTTGGAAACAAGCAGAGGGTGTAAATAAGTAAGTAGCAAGGGGAATGTGAGAATATCAATCAAGAAATTAAGCCGACAGCATAAATAAGCAGGCAGCCATAGCCTGGGGGGGGGATGGAAGAACAGGGAGTCAAGCAAAGATGTCAGAGCAGCAGCTGAGAGAAAAGAGAATCTGAGTGTGAAGACAAATGGTGCAGTGGAAGGAGCCTGAGAAAGAACTTCACCTCAAACACCAAACCCCTGATAAGCAGGGCTGGCCAGCACACGGATTAATAAAAGTGAAGCAGAGGTCACAGTCCAGGAGACAGCTCAGGATCCTTGGCACTGATAAAACTGCATTAGCCTCAGAAAGTGATTTTCTATGGAAGTCCCTGGGTTTGTATCTCAGGGTATTTTTTTAAATACCACAGACTATACAGGCTGTGGATGTGCCTAGGGAGGAATGCATTATGGATAGAAAAAGTGTCAGTTATTCTTTCCATTTCTAAAACCCTTCACTTTGAACACCCATAAATGAACTGTAGGAGGGCATCTTTGAGGCAGACAGCTGAGCGTTTTGATTTTGCTTTTAAGCTGTGTCATTAGCAAATGCTTTTCTTTTGTAGCTAATAGTCCTTGTGGGATGTTGTGGAATACTGAAAAAAAGGGGAGAGAAGGTCAAATATCTGTGGTAAACTCGGTTTTGTCACTTAATGTATTTTCTTCCATAGACTATCAAACTTTCTTTTTGTCCTTTTTGGTACTGTGAACCCAACTTAATTCCCTATCATTAACAAAAGCTGTGGGTAATATCACCAGTGACAGTTCAGGAGGTGTCTGAAAAGGTGTTCTGTGTTCTTGAGAAAGTGCTGTGTGTGAGAGGACAGTTTGGGTGTGAGACTTCATCTGCAGTCAAAGAAAAAGAAAAGAAACTCCCTCTGTAACAAAGCAAAGGTTGTTTCTTCAAAATTAACACAGAAATTTGCTAAGGATAACAAAAGTGAGGGGACAGCAGGTTTGACTGACAAAGAACCTCTATGGCCACTGGGAATAGAGGACCCCATTCAGGATTTTTTCAAACTTTGCTCCCTCACTGAAGCACAGCTTGGTGGGTTTGGCTCCATCACTGTCCCCTCTCTTGCAGAAGCAAGTCCCTCTGTCTTTTTCCAGACCAAATTTCAACATTTTCCTCATTTTCCTCTTCAGAGTCCCATATCATTTGCAACTCTGCTCAGACACTCTAAACAATGGGAGAATTATGTTCTTTCTTTAAATTTTTCCCTTACAAATCAGTATTTTCCTGCACTCACTATTGGGAAAAGCTTGATTAGGTCTAGTTTGAGCTGAAAAAACTCCCTGACCTTTCAGGGCTGGGCCCCGAGGTTCTCCTGTTCAGAAAATCAAGGCTGCTAATAGGCTGTGAGGGCATTCATTACGTCTTTAGTTGTTGGAGGAGCTGTGTGTGTTGGAGGGTGAGTGCCTCTGATCCTGCTCCGGAGGCTCAGTGCTGCAAGCCCAGCAATCTGCTCTGTTTACAGCCTTGGGTCTCAGCTTTGGGCTTTTCCTGCAGAAAACCAAGTGAAATGATCCCATCAAGTGTGTCTGAGTTTCCCAAATCAATGCCAGCCTCCCCGTTAAGGACCTTGCTGTCTCCCCTTTATTTATTTTTTTTTTTATTATTTTTTCCTGTGGTCTTTCCCTCACGAGCTTACATGGCATGTTTAAAAACCTTCAGTTCTTCTGCTCTGAATTTGGTGTCACTCCCCAGAGCCTGCAGAGCTCAGGGCTCACCTGAGGATGCCTGCTGGCCCCTGCAACCCAGCTTTATGTTTGCAGCTGCATCCCCAAATACAGACGCCAACCAAGGCAGGAGATGGGACATGACATAAATTACAGAAAACACCCGCTCAGAGATAACGTTTGGGAGGAATAGGAATAAGCAATCCATCACAAAGCTCAGGGTGAGCTCTCTGGGACACAGCTTTCCTCTCTTCACAGCTCTGTTCGCACAGCAGCAAAGCCCTTGTCCACAGTGGGATTTCTAGGCATTACTACAACACAAATAATAATAATTAAAAAAGAAGGTGTTTAATTCACTGCAATTCCAAACAAACTCTGCAGAGAATTCTGTAACAGCAGAAGATAAACAACTTAAAAGGGAAAGCACTGGATGCTTGATTCTGCTTGCTCACAGCTGTGATAAAAGCTATTACCAATTTAGAGTGGCTTATCAAAGAGGAGTATCTGGTGTATCAATAAGTAATTGGCAAAGGGAAACCAGCACTATTTATTAATTAGCACCTATCACTTGTGCAGGGCTGACTTTGTTTGCAGAACACAGCCTGCCCAGGCCCTGTCATTCAGCACTCCAGATTTCAGATACTGCTTTCTAGCTTTACCTGAGTGAAGTTTTGGGATCCAGGGGGATTTTCCCATTAGCAATCCCCGCTTTTTCCTGCTCTGTTTGCCACCAGGTTAGGGCTGAGGGTGTGTCCATGAGCCTGGTCTGGCACTGAGGTGTTGGAACAGAAAAGCAGAGATGGGAACAAACCCTTCACCTGGGCAGTGAGGCACGGGGTGATGGACTTAAACTGAGAGAGGGGGCAGTTAGATTAGGGAAAAGGAAGATTTTTGAAGTGAGGATGGTGAAACACTGCATTTCCAGAGAGGGGGTGGGTGCCACAGCCCTGGGGACATTGGGGAGCAGGTTGGAGGGGCACAGAGGCTGCTCCAGTCCAGGTGTCCCTGCTGATGGCATTGGGGGTTCATTCCATTCAAGGTGTCCCTGCTGATGGCATTGGGGGTTCATTCCATTCAAGGTGTCCCTGCTGATGGCATTGGGGGCCCATTCCAACCCAGAGTTATTCTGTGAGGGTCTGACCTGTGCATGAGCCAGCCCAGAGCTGTCCTGTCTGCTGGAGCAGCTGCAGGAGCACATGGGCGGGTTGTTGATGGGTTATTGATGGGTTATTGATTGGTTATTGATGGCTTGGGCCAGTGTGGGACAGAGCACCAGGGCTTGAACCAAGTCACCAGCTCTGAGATAACACTAATGAGCATCTTTGCACTTCTGTTGAACACAATGATGCTTCTATGGATTTAGTCAAACTGAGGAATTTTTTTTTATCTATAATGAGCACTTTAATGCCCCTTCTCATTGCAGTCCAGTCACTATAAGATATGAGCTTTTTTAATAAAAACACAGTCAATTCTCCTTCATTGTTGCCAGCAAACAAAGATTGGCTGCTTTTAATGTACATTTCAATTTACAGTGCTTTTGGAGGCCATGAGGGAAATATATAGTCCTAACAGCTTAGCTTAGAGTCGTTGTTCTGTCAATACAAAATCATTATAATAAAAAACTCCTGTCACCTCTGAACTTAAAAAATCCTGAAATAATTTGATACGTGTTTTATACAAATCCATAGCTTACCTCAGTTGGAAATGGAATTGTGGTTAGCTCCATTATCATTATTGCAAACTTATGATCATAATCATGGCACCCCTGCAGGAGGAGCTCTGAAAGGCTCTGCAGCCTCTCACTGCTGACAGGGCACTTTCTGGGGGAGCCTTTCAGCAAGGAAATGGATCTGGTTAATGCTGAGAGGCTGGGCTGGGGCACCTGGGCTGGGTACCTGGCCTTGCCATGCTCTGACAGAGCAGGAGGCTCCAAGGGAAGGGCATGCCAAAGGTAGGACAGCTCACCTGGGTTCCTCAGCACCCTGTGAGCCCAGGATGGAAATTTCTCAGCCTCACTGGGAGGCTGCACTGTTGGACTGGTAATTTTTATTTTTTTTCCCAAGCATCTTCTCAGAATTTATTTATCACAGCTCTTGTCCTCTGATTCTGTCTCCTCTCCACGTGCAAGGGCCCAGCTCTGATCTCTCTGCACTCTGCCAGGCAGCACTGGGATCCTGCCCTTCTCTTTTTAACACTGGCCACACTCAGCTCTCTCAGCCTTTCCTCGTGCACCCCTGTCCCAGCCCCAGACTGATGTGGTGCCCCCCTGTTCCCTCTTCTCACATGTTCCAGGCCCCAGGGTTTGGGCTGGAAATGGATGGTTCCAGAGAATCCTGGAAAAGGCAGTAGGGCTGGTACAGCTGCTCACCCAGAAACTTCCCTTTGTACCTGGGTGCTGCCTCTGGGGGTGGAGAGCTGTGTCTGCTGCCCTTGAAGGTCTCTGGCAGGTGCCCAACCCTCCAGAGAGAGCTCAGGCAGCTTTGGGAGATGGTGCACAGAGAGCAGCAAGTGGTTTTCAGGTGATGTGAGAGGAGGGTGATGGTGACCTGCCAGTTAAAGAATGGAACAGGAGATTTTTCATGTATTGGAAAGGTGTGCAGTGAGGAGAGTCTGGAGCAGACAGCGAGGAGAACAAAAATCCCCTGTATTGATGAGCTCCTGGTGAAGCAGGAAACAGGGCCCTGGTAATGAACTCCTCAAAGAAATTAAGGAATTTTGAAGGCAGCATCTTTGTGTCTCCAGATTCAGCTCCACACGTGACAAAGGCTTTTGCTATGAGAGCAAGCATCTGACCTTTTCCTCCCCATCTCTGCTGCAGCTGCAGTGCTCAGCCTGCTCATTAGCAGTGCCTAGGTATTAACCTTGGAATAATCCAAGGGAACAGCCCAGAGGAAGCTGCAGCCTCCGCTCTTAACTCCACCATTGCAGGAGGGATGGATGGGGCAGCTGCAGTGTCCCTCAGGGCAGTTCCCAAGGTCTGGGCACCTCCAGAGCAATCCCTCTGAAATCCCTGATGTGAGCACACCAGGAGGATTGGGCTGACCCGGTGAAGCCTGTCAGACTGCAGACACAAAGCTTTACATGAGGCACAAAAGGAGAGGAAAGCACACCTTGCCGCCTCCCCATCCCCTGCACGGGCAGGCAAATGCTCAAACCAGGGCCACAAGGCAGGGTTTGAAGGGAAAGGTGCTGGCAGGAGCCTGCTGCCAGCCCTGATGCTCTGTGACATCCCTGGACAGCGCTGCTCACCCTGGCTGCTGCTACAGCTGCTGCTTGTCCCACTGCTGTCAACAGCCCTGCTCTGCTGCTGGAGAGCCACACAGAGCAGCACAGGGACACACAGGGCCATGCAGGGACACACAGGGCCATACAGAGCAACACAGGGACACACAGAGCAGCACAGGGACACACAGGGACACACAGAGCCACACAGGGCCATACAGAGCAGCACAGGGACACACAGGGCCATACAGAGCCACATAGACCCACACAGGGCCATACAGAGCCACACAGGGACACACAGGGCCACACAGGGCCACATAGAGCAACACAGAGCCACATAGAGACACACAGGGCCACCCAGAGACACACAGAGCAGCACAGGGACACACAGGGCCACCCAGAGACACACAGGGCCGCTCCTTCAGAGGGAGGAGAGCTGGATGTGAACAGTTCCATTGCCTCTAGGTAATCATTTGGGATTTTAGAAACACTTCTGCACTCAGGATATTGCTCAGTTGTAGCCTGCAGAGTGCAGACTCAGGGACCTCCCCACTGCTTGTCCCCAGCTTTTGCAGATCTGCTTTGTTTTCTTCCCTTCCCTTACTGATCTGGTTTCAGACAGCAGTGAAATCTTCCTCTAAAATTACAGAATTGTCATAAAATGGTTTGGGTTGGCTGGGACTTTAAAGATTGTCTCATTCCAGCTCCCCTGCCATGGCAGGGACACCTTCCACTGTCCCAGGTGCTCCAGCCCCAGTGTCCAGCCTGGCCTTGGGCACTGCCAGGGATCCAGGGGCAGCCACAGCTGCTCTGGGCACCTGTGCCAGGCCTGCCCACCCTGCCAGGGAAGAATTTCTTCCCAATATTTAATCTAAACCTACCCTCTTTTAGTTTACCCCTTGTCCTATAAATACTTACTATAATATTCTTCTTATTCCTAATAAGAATAATAAGTAAATACTGCTAAGGCCATTCCCCTACTGTTCCTGGTATTCAGTAATTACATTTTAATTCATGCCTCCAGATTTAATTGGCAAGTCAGGAGGTCTAGTCACAGACCTGGAAGCCAGCTGCCTCCTCTGGAGGCTGTGTCAGGGTGTGCCAGCACATCAGTGACCCGAGCCAGGAGCTGGCAAAGCCCTGCACAGCCCTCAGACACACAGATACACCTTGCAACAGCCTCTGGGTGTGAGCTCCTGCTCATTGCACAAGGCTCCTCCATAATGATCAAGCGCTGTTCTGTGCTCTGCAGCAATCTGATCTCCACCTCCAGGCAGGGATATTTGTCATGAGGCACCAGCTCCACTTGTCACAGAGCAGAGGGAGCCAAGAGCTGCATGGCCATGTCAGCTTCTCCTGGTGAGGGAAGGGTCTCCTCCACAGCTCCTCTCTATCCCCGGGATGTTGGCAGCCCACACAAGGTCTGGGTAACCCAGGCTGCTCAGATGGGCCTTCCAAGGAGCAGCCAGGCTGTGAGGAGCCATCTCTGGGGGTTCCATGGGTGAGCAGTGGCACACTGGTGCCACAAAAGTGCAGTCCTAGCCATGGCACATGAACCAGCCTCTGAGCACACATTGCCCTGTGGTATCTGCACTTCTGACTGAGGTTGTTCCAGTAAATTCCCATTTTGGTGGCCTCCTGTCACACGTGGTTCAAGAAAAGAAAAGTGCAAAAACAGCCCCCAGGCTTTTCCTCTGGTTGGGTTTCCAGAGAGTTCCCTCTTGTTGGTGTTTACTGTTTTTCCTCAGACTTTTGCAGGAAGTGGAATGGAAACAATAGCAGCTCATTTGATCAAATATGACTAAGCAGTAATCATTCATTTGCCAACCTAAAGAGCAAAAAGAGAAAATTAATGAATAGCCATGTGCTAATAAGCTGAGGTTAATTTGAATTGCCAAATGCCACAGATGAATTGATTTTGTACTTTCTACATTTTTTTCCTGTACTCTATGCTTTCCCTCTTTAAATTCCCTTGTGGCTTCAGAAGAAAAAGATGTTTTCTAGTTCCTGTCAGATGAGGTTGGATAGTGCTAACACGTAGCACAGCACAACTGTGTCGCACTGGATGGTGTTGAGCAGTGTCTCTGCACCAACTCTTAGGGAAATTGTTCTTTATTTCTCAGGGATACGTGGGGATGGTCAGAAAAACAAAAACCAACTTAAATTTCTGCAGTGACCCTGAAGGGCACAGAGGCCTTGTGCCTTTTGGAATTTAAATTCCAAACACAGCAGCCTGGCTGCCCCTGGGCACCAGCACCTCCTGATGTGTTTCCAGAGGATGAGGTTCCAACCTCAGTGCATCTCCTGGAGGGAAAAGGGAGCTGCAGCCTCAGGTCCCACTGAAACCCCCTCAGCAGAGCCAGGAACAAGCCTTAGGGGTCTCATTTTAAAATGGTGGGTGCTGTAAAGGGGCAGCTGTGAGTCAGGCAGAGCACAGAGAGCAAAACCCAAAGTTATTGTGATGAGAGCTATTTTCTCTTCTGGGAATGGCAAGGAAAGGACATATCCAAACTCTGGCATCAGAGAGCTCCTTGATCCTTCCATGACACGTCAGAAAGCTCCTTGATCAGCCCTGTGATTGGTGCCTCAGCGTGCAGGTGTCATTTTGGGGATGTTTCTGGTTAGTTTTCAGCTCCCCATGCAGAGGGCTCAGGGAGCAGACGTGTCCTGCAGGGGCGTGCTGGGCTCAGGGTGTCACAGCCCCTTTGGGGTGGCTTTGCAGGGACAGAGCTGCAGGTGTGCCCCAGCCCTGCAGGCTCCTGCCCTGGCCCAGCTGGCTGTGCTGGCAGCAGCTCAGCAGAGCACGAGCTGCAGCTTGGCCCTGTACCTCCCCTGGAAGGCTGCAGGGTTTTGTTGTTGTTGTCCTTTTGTACCTGATGTGTTTGGGAAAAACGCTGCTATCTTGGCAAATATCTGGACATCTTTGCTGTTAAGAGAGCAGTGATTAATGTGCTTTTTTGTTCTCTCTGATTAAATTAAAACATGCATTCTAACATGTCCTGGAGACATTTATAATTGTCCTTGTGTAGCCCAGCTTATCAGGACGCAGGAGCAGGTGTTGTCAGCAGAGGCAGCCAGGGTTTGTGTTGCTGCATGCCAGCGCTGTGCTGAGGGCCAAGGCCCAGATGCCACAGCCCTGTGCTGATGCTGAGCAGGGTTTTCCATGAGCATCCCCCATGCCCCAGCCCTGCCTGTGCCCATCCTGCAGGGGCTGCTCTGTTTTCCTCATGGGCTGCCTGATGGTCACTCTCCAGCCAGGGTGGGACCAGCTTTGGGTCAGCTCTTTAATCGGCTCACTCCATCCCTTTCTCTGGCAAATGTTATCTTCTTAATTTAATTTAATTATTTTTAAAAATTATTTATATACTATTATATTATTATATATTATTATATTATGTATATTATATAACTATTTTATTTAATTATTTGATTATTTAATTTATTTTAAATTTAATCTTCTTCATTTAATCTTCTTCATTTTCAGCTCCTTTTGAAAGGTCTGACACCATAAGCTAATGCTGTAGGAAAAGTTATCACTCAAAAAAACCCCCCACATTTTACAGACTTGGAGGTTAGATTTCTTGCTGTGGAATGATGATAAAATAACTTTCATTTGAACTTGCTGAAATAAGTTTCTGTTGCACTTTTGCCACCTTTGTGTGGGGAATAAGGACAGAACTGATGATGATGTGAGTGGAACACAAAGGGTCAGGTTTTCTGTGTCTGCCATTTTAGCATTATTTTCCTTTGAAGAAGGTGTAAGCCCATGAAGGTGTTGGCATGTACTGGTTGAAAGTCTGAAAAATTAATGTCAAAAAGAAGTTTAAAAGGCAGGACAGTGTTTTCCATGATGTCTCTAACACCTGGAAAGGGGAATGCACACTCATGATATTGTTCTGTTGCAACTCCTTGGCAAATTTTTCCTGCATAGGGAAAAGAACTAGCAGTCCCTAAATGTGATGCTTAACCTGCGGGCAGTTTGGCACTGTTTTGTTTGCGACTCTTAAGTTTCCTTGGCCCATCAGCCCTGGAGTCACATTAATTCATGAGCTGTGTTTTGGGCATGTAAATCTATTTGCAGTTTTGGCCACAGAAGGGCCTGGTCAGAGCTCTGGCAGGGCATCCATCAAAAAGCATCACGTAAGAGATGTCTCTGATCCCAGCAGTGGCCACTCAGGGTTACCGCTGCTTTGGAAGCAGATGTGCAACAGAAAACTGAGGTTTTCATCAGAGGTTTTCAGGGCAGCGAGTTACCATGGCAGTTGCAGTAAGATGAAACACTGTAGGATCTCTTGAGAAGGAGTCTGCTATAATTTTGTAATTCTATAGGGTGTATTGTCCAAGAATTCAAAGCACCCCATTAAGTTTCACTGCTCTATTGTAAGGTGGGTAAATATGATTAGTTCCATTGTTAGACTGGCAAAATGAGGCACAGAAGTGAGCTGATTCCCCCACTGTGGCACATGTGCCACTGGTGTCAGCTCTTGTGTGGTGTCAGCCTGCTCAGCCCAGCGAGGCAGCTGGGGATGTCTGATGGCCCCTTTGAGCAGTTCTGCAGGCTCAGGTGCAGCTGTGTTTTCCCAGTGGTGTCTATTCCTGGTCTCTCAGAGATTCACCCCTGTAGTGAATATTTTACATATTTTACTTGATGTATCTAAAAGTGGAGTTCATTAAGCAGTCCTTAAAAAAAGCCCGAGCGCTGAGTTCATGCCTTCATTAGCGTCTGTGTGCTGTCAGCGCTTTCCTCAGCCCTCACCCTCTGCATCCCTGCTCTGTGCACTCCCACACGGTGCCTGAGAGCAGAGCTGCCCTGGCACTTGTGTCCCTGTCCCCACAGTGTCCCTGTCCCCTCTTTTGGAGCTCCTTTGATCCCAGAGCAGCAGCAGCATCCATTCCCTGCCCTCCTGGGAGCCTCAGCACAGACAGGTGCCTCCTCAGCACAGCACTCTTATTAAAAATTACCCCCATAGGCTGATTGCTGTTATTATTCTTTTTTATCCTGCTATTGTCTCCCCTAGGCCAGCCAAACAGTGAAAAGACAAACTTTAATCAGTGATTGCTTTTACACTTGCTTGTGGAGGCGCGAGGCTCCAGCCTGCGCTCTCCGAGTGCTGCTTCCTTACATTCCCAAGATTCTTTTTGTAGTTGATTTTCTACCTTTAAAGGTGATCTGTGCTCTGAAGGAGACAACAACTCTTTCTTATCCTGTCTTCCACACCAGTGTTGTTCCACCTTTGTTAAAGCATGGGATTATCCAGGCTGGAGATGATCTGGGCTTGCTTTCCCAGCAGTGTTTGGGATGGGGCAGGCAGCACAGCCAAGCCTGGCTGTAAAGCCAGCCTTAAAGAAATTCAGCTTTCTCTGGCAAGGGGGAAACTGCAGCATTACACTGAGCTCATTCCAGCTCTGAGACCTTGCCTGGTGTGTGGAGATCAGGGCTGGGCAGGCCAGCAGGGATCCCTGCAAGGCTGTGCCCCCCTGGCAGTGCCAGCCCAGCTCCAGCTCCAAACCAGCACCCAGCTACTGGTGACGTGCCAATGGCCCCTGCAAGGGCAGCCACACAGCACAGAGTGCCAGCTGAACCTCACAGCCGTCCCCTGGGAGCACCAGCAGGGCCTGGGGATGGAGCCTGGGGATGGAGCCTGGGGATGGAACCCTCTGTGGGTGGGTGTCGGTGATGGAGAGAGACAGGGAGACTGACTCTGTGATCAGAATCTCATTTTATTGTGGGATAAAACACTTATATACTATTTCAGGGAGGCTAGTAATGTGTACTGCAAAGATTAGGTTAAAATCACATACACAAATTTATGCATATAACAACATCTCTTGCTTGCAGAGTTTAATGGGGTTTTCTTGTTCCAGTAAACCCATTTGATTTAATTTTCTTGCAATCCAGGTCTAATTTTCAAAGTTCCCTTTGCTTTTGCCAAGGCATCCTGTTATCCAATCTCTGATGTTGACCAGGTCCAGAGTGCATCATCTGTCTTGTGTCCCCCAACATTCCAACAGGTGTGTGTGTCTCCACACCCACAAGGCTGCAGGGCTCTCCTTGATTTTTGTTCTTTCTCAGAGAATTATGCAGAAGGACTGCAAACAATGGGTCAAGCAATGTTTAATCTCTTCAGTTAAAAAGCCCAGTGCTGTTGCTGACTTCCTCATTAGGGGCACCCAGCCCCTGTTGCTGGGTCCCTCCTGCAGTGCCATCCAGGTGACACAGGTGTCCTGTCCTGTCCACTTTGGGCCCCTTTAGCTATTATCCCTTATCTCCCCTTTCTTCACTGCCTTGGGATCTCCTCAAGGCTGACATTTTGGTCATGTTTTAGTGCCTGCTGAAAGGTTCTTGTTCAAACCTTCCTAATGTTTTCCTTCTCAGGTTTCCTGCAAAGGGCTCCTGTGGGAGCCCTGCTCCTCTCTGTGCTTCATTTCATAACCCTCCACCCTGGCCTCAAATACAACGTGGTAGATCTTGCTGATTCACCAATTAAATCGAGTGGAATAATTTGGATTATTTTAAAAATAATTTTTAACACAGTTTAAATCAGCTCAATTGATTGTTCTCTCATGTAGCCCCATTAGGCATTTTCCGAGAGGGAAGAAAAAAAATCCTTGCTTTTATTATTTTTTCTGACTTTTGGCTTTTATGGCAGCACAGTATTTGACTCTTTGCTCCTTGTCTTGCTCTGAAACAGTTTATCAAATCTCCTTCAACAATTACTGTCTGCTCCTCTATTATTCACTTTCACTTGCTTGATTCTTTCCTATCAATCAGCTTTCTTCTCCCTTCCCAGCCTGTGTTCTGTCAGCATAAAAGTCTCCTGCCTGAACTGCAGTGCAGGCTGAGTGCAGAATTCACCTTCCCCAGCTCTCCACACCCAGTCCAAGGCAGACACTCATTTCTGTCTCCCTGCTCCAGCCCAAGCTCTCCATCACCTGCTCGTTGTTCCTCTCCATTTGCAATGAGGGAATTTCTGAGTCAACAAAGGTTTCCTGCAGTTTTTGCTCACCATCCCTGCAAAGCTGCAGCTCTCCCTGAAGCCTAGGTGGGTGCTGTAAGTTTTTAGGGCTAAAACAAAGAGTTTTAGAGCTTCTCACTGATTGCTGTGTGCCTCAGATGAGTCTCTGTCCAGGAGCTCACCTCACTGTGAGGTCTCCTCTGCAGCTGGGTTGAGGTGGGACTGTGAGGAGGGAATTTTCTCCCTGAAAATAAAAGCTGCCCATTCATCCTGACCACAGAAGTGTTCCTGCTCCATGTTCTGCTGTTTTCTTCTCTTCCTCACCCCCCAGCCCCTGTGCATCCTCCCTCCCCCAGATTTCAGCATCCCCAGTGCCAGTGTTGCTCAGTGCCTTCACCTTCACGTGTTTACATCACAAAGGCTCTCAGAGAAAAAGGTTTTCCTAAGTAGGAAGCAGAGCTCTGGTTTTATCATAGCCATTAATAAAGCAATTAATTTGGTCTGTGTGCTATGAAATTCGAAGACCTTTGGTAGGTCATGCTTAGAAGTACATGTCTTTTGTATTAGTGAAGCGATAAAATTCAAATGGAAATGAGAAATGTTTTCTGCTCTTTACATGGAATATGGAAAAAAATACATTAGAATTTTACTGGTTTATTAAAGGGAAGATGTCAGAGGGACTGTTCCTATTCTGTGCTTTTGAGTGTCAGAAAAACGTGCAATATTGTATTTTTTCAGTGAAAAAAGCAGGCTTAAGGTATAAAAATACTGTTTACTTACGCAAAGTGTATAATTTTGCCCAATCCCAAGCCCCAGTTGTGGCAGTGTCCTGCCCAGGGGCAGCAGGCTGGCTGTGGCAGTAAATGCAGTGCAGGGATGGACCCTTGCACTCTCCAGCTCCGGTGCCTGGGCTTGCTATCAATGAGGATCAAAGCCACCTAGCTGGCTGAGATCTGCTTCCTCTGAATCCTCTTTTTGGGTTTCTGTCATGCTTCTTTAATCTCCTACAAAGTTACATTTCCATGAAAAAAAATTTCCATTTTTCCTGCTTATTTTCGTTAAGTGGAAAGTCTCCTTAATGATGTTTTTTGGATTCAGAAGCTCCTCATCTAGGTCAGCATTTTCAGAGTGCCACTTTCCCAGTTGTTACATCGCTACGCCTCAAATCCTTAATTCTAAACAATGAAAGTCTTGGAACAGTTCTTGCTTTCCTTTAATTTCCTTCCTTCTGAGAGCTGAATTTCTCCTCTCATCACGGTCTCCATCCCAGCCTCAACTCATTTATCAATTTATAAGTCTCGCTTCTTCCAGAATAGTTTTTCAGATACGTATTTTTAGATGAGAGCTGTTCCATCTTTCCAAAATGATCACTTCAAGCTCAGCCACTGGAGCTGAGACATACAATATTTAAATTATTATTTATAGTACAGGAACATGTGGAGACTTTCATTAAAGATAAGGCATTAGCCTTGTGCCTTGATGAGTAAAGGCGCGGTGAGTGATGGTCCCTGCTCTGAGCTCTTTGCACTCCAGCCTGGGTGGACTTGCTGGCAGAATTTAAGGAGGAATTTAACCCAAACACGTGTTGGCATCACTCTGGGCTGAATACAGCCCCCACCTTTGTCAGAGTTGCCCAGCTCAGGGTGCTGCTGTTTGTGTCTCAGTGACAGGCAAGAGAGACAGCAGGGTAAGAGTGGGGAACAGGGAATGGAGAGCTGCCAGCAGGATGGGTGGGTGTGGAGAACAGGGAATGGAGAGCTGGCACCAGGATGGGGTGAGAGCTGGCACCAGGATGGGATCAGCGCCATGAACAGGGACCTGGGAGCCCCCATGAAATCACAACCACCCATGGGAGATGCCAGGGGAGCACAGCTGGGCACATCTGCAGGGGAGTGCAGCACAGTGACCCCTGAGCTCCAGGCGGGATGGGCAAACAGCACCTGAGATAACAGGACAGGTGCACAAACACAGCCACAGATTCCAGCATTCTCCAGTCACTGGCAGAGGCCCCTTTTCTCCAGCACATCCCCAATTCTTTTGATTCCTCAGCTGGTACCAG
This sequence comes from Zonotrichia albicollis, assembly GCF_047830755.1. Taxonomy (NCBI): domain Eukaryota; kingdom Metazoa; phylum Chordata; class Aves; order Passeriformes; family Passerellidae; genus Zonotrichia; species Zonotrichia albicollis. Next base: position 19,736,988 of record NC_133832.1, read on the forward strand.
CTCATGATCTGTCAGGCTCCAGCAGAGCCTGGTGCATTTCTGTCCTGAAAGAAACCTTTCTACTTGGATTACCATTTATAGCTCCAATTTTTTCACTAAGTGGTGTAAATTAGTTCTGTGTGACTTGATGGATTCTCTCCCTCCCCCTTGACAACAGTGATAAAAGATCTGACCCCTTTCTGAAAGTCTATAAAACCAAACATACAAAATCTAATTTGTTTAGGGCTGAGCTTTTAATTGCTTCACCATCACAACGTGAAACCAAACGCTTTAGCAATCTTGGGGATTGATGGACTGATGTATAATAAGGGACTTGACCCAGGAGGGGTTATCAGCCTGGGATGTAGTGAGATAAATCTCTGGGGCTTGTCAGGATGCTGGTGCAGCCCTGTGTGGGGCAGGGGTGTGGTGTGCAGCTCTGAACCCTGCTGAGGGAATGTCCCAGTGAAATGTCTTCAGGCTGCACACAGAGAATTAAAGCTGAACAGCCAGGCCAGGCTCTGCTCTGCTCCCAGGTGTGCAAAACCAGGCTGTGCTCACTGACCCAACAGGGGATGGAACCCCTGCAGGTTTGAGAGCCTTTTGGGGTTAGATTGCTAAGAATGAGGATTGCAATGCTTATATGCAGAGTATTCCTGGAATTAACCACCTCTAATTAATCTGGGGCTGTTTGCCCTGGCCCACAGTCACAAGGCCTTCTTTAGCCTTTAGAGGTAGCATTGGTTCAGCCTTCTGCCTGTGCTGATTGCCATCAAGTCAGACTAATTCTTTTTTCCCCAGAGAAATCCCCTGTGTTTCACTCATAAATAAAAAAGGAAAGGAAGAAACATTCTTGATGGTATTTTTGCAGTTTGACTTTGCCTTTAGAATAGATCTGCACACACACAGCACTTGTCGTCCCTAAAACTTACATTTTGAAAGTTCTTTGAAGATCTAAATTACAGATCTTTCATATGAAAACTTAATGAAGGACTCTAAACAAAATAAAATAGAAATGATGACATGAAAGAGCCTTCTTATGGCTTCAATAACAAGATAAACAGTTTAATATTCCACATACTGCATTAAAAATAACAGCTGGGCTCTGTGCAGATGAATCCCCTAACTCAGCCTTGCTGGTTCCCACATCACCCCAGCGCAGGCTGGGGCTCTCCCTCCCTTGGCACCTCCCTCTGGCCCCCAGAAATGCCAAAGGCAGCCAGCACCCGACCGGTTTTAGCAAACACCACACGAACTTTTAACAAACACAGAGCAAAGTGCCATTACCAGCACCACTCCAGTACCCCCAAGTGATAGACACATTCTGTATTGACAGCCTCCAATTTTAATGAGCTATTGCTGGTTCAGACCATATTGATTGGCCTTTTTTTCCATCTTCCTCCAATTCAGCAAGAGGAAACAAGAACCAGCATTTCATTAAAAGGAGACTTTGTCCAGTGTTTCATATTTCATGAACGCTTGTGAGTGAACACATCCCATAAAACAACCAATTAATTCAGCCCTGCTAAGACCCAGGCTGAAAACTACACCACTACATTAACAGAAGCCCAGGGAGGCACAAGGTTTAGCATTTCCTCCTGTATAAAAAGTTCCCAAACATTATTTCCATCCACATCCCTTGATTCACTTCACTTTCCACCTCTGGGCTTTGCTGACAGCTTCTGCTGTGTTTGTTGTTGTGTGTGACTATTCTACCATGCTGTTTGCAGCTCAGGGTGCTTCAGATGCAGTCCCCGCTTTCCTGCGAGTGATTTTTGTTATTGTGTCTTTTGACAACATCTCAGATTCAAGTTAAGAGTGACCAAAGGAGCAGGGCAAGGAGTAACCTGCAATAATGATTTGCAAATTGTGTTAATTTCATAGTGGGATTCTGCTTTTTGATAGGATTTAATGCGTAATGAGCTCCTGAGACGTTATTTTTGCTTCAAAGCTTTGCTGAGTACTAGATCCTATTAAATTCTTGCAGTGAACACACCAAAAAATACTTTGAGCTAATTTTAATAATTTTTAATTGAAGGAATATTTTTATTCCTATTTGAATATTCAAGCTGTTCAAAAGTTAACACATTCTCAAAGTACTCATCAGTCTTTTCTTCACATAAAATCTGTTTTTAGGCAGCCTGTGGCTTTTGGGGAGAGGGGCAGGTTTGTTTGTCTCAGGTTTGTTTTTCAGACCCAATTGGAACAAATTTAGGCATATTTTGCTATTTATTTCTTTTTAAGTGCCTGCACGCTGCAGTCTAATCTCCATTCTTTTTATTGCTGTTTTATAGTCTGCCATTATTGTTTGTTTCCTTTGCGTTTTCCAAAAAGCAGAAACAAAACAAATTTCCCTGCTAGTCCTTTCTTGTGTGGTGGCAGGAGCTGGGTTTGTGTGCGTGTGTCACACTCAGTAACATATGTATTTCCTTGTTAGCAGTGCTGTTATATTCCATTAAATCCTAGGGATTCCAGCAGAGCCTGGCATCCCAGGCTGCACAACAGCTCACAGGAGCCCAGGCAGCATCAAATTCTGCACAAAGAGCAGGGCTGTGTGAGTGCCGTGTGTGAGTGCCGTGCTCCAGGGGAGGAGGGACACCAGGGGCTGCAGGGACCTGGTTCTGCCTGCCCAAACACCTGGGGATGGCTCCTGCAGCCACAGAACTCTGATTTATCCTCTCAGAGCTCTCCCCAATGCCAGGGAAGGCTGGAGAGCAGCGGTGAGACAGGACAGCCCTGGGGTTCAGGGCACAGCTGGGTGACTGCAGTGCTGGCTGTGCCAGGGTACAGGGACACCCTGGGATTTAATGGAGGGTGTGCAGAGGCTCTGACCCCCAGCCCTGCCTGCATTCAGAACCCAGGACATCCCTCTGCCTGCCCAGGGGGCTCAGAGACCTTGGCACGGAGCCCCAGACCCCTGTGTCTTTGATTTAGCCCTTGATAAAACACAATTACCAACCTTTATATGAAGAATTGCAAGCCACAAAAGTTTAAGTAGAATGATAGTGAATTTATCACTATCAGGGTGAGAAATGGATTTTTTGCGGTTTTTAGCATGGGGGTTCAGGAGGGAAGATGGAGGAATCTGGGCACATCCAGCCTTTCTCCTTCTTCTTCTTGGTCTCCATCTTCTGCTGTGATGGTGGCACTTACAGATTGGTTTAGAGTAGAAGCTCACTGTCTGACATAGGTGATAGATATGGGGGAGTTATGGTAAATATTGTATACATAGATTTTAGTAAAAAAAGATAACACCACCCCGGGCAGGCAGAGTGTCTCTGACTGTCTTGCAGAGCAGACCTTGGCAGGTCAGGAGAAAGAATTTTATAGTTAAGAAGCAATAAACAACCTTGAGACCAAAAATTAAGAGCCCTGATTCCTTCTTCAAGTGCTGGGCTGGGAAAAGAGAATTTCTGACACATCTTGGGGTCACTGTGAGCAGCTAGAGACCCTGAGATCTGGAGGGGCTTTGGGGCCAGTAGGGGCTGGTGGATCTGGTGGGGGACCTCAGCTCACCTGGCCTGTTCTCACAGGCCAGTGCTGCCAGGCACTGGGCACACAGGTGAGTGCAGGGCACACAGGTGAGTGCATGGGCACACAGGTGAGCACTGCCAGGCACTGGGCACACAGGTGAGTGCAGGGCACACAGGTGAGTGCATGGGCACACAGGTGAGCACTGCCAGGCACTGGGCACACAGGTGAGTGCAGGGCACACAGGTGAGTGCATGGGCACACAGGTGAGCACTGCCAGGCACTGGGCACACAGGTGAGTGCAGGGCACACAGGTGAGCGCTGCCAGGCACTGGGCACACAGGTGAGTGTGGTCTGAGCTGTGAGCACCCAGGGGCTGTGCTGTGCTGCCCTGGCCCTGCTCCCAGCGCACCAGCCAGGGGCTCTTCATTAGTGCTAAATGAGTGACCCTAATGAGTCCTTCCATCTCCAGGTCAGTCTTTAGGAGTCCCAGGCAGATGGCTGAGAGCTCTGAGGTGTTTGGGGTGACCTTGGGGAGGCTCTAACTGCAACACAAAATTGCAAATGGTGACTGCAGTAAGCAGATTAAGAGTCTGGCACTCTGGCAAATCTCAAGACCTAGTCTTGTGTTGCTATTTTTCCCCTATGGCAAACTTACAGATTTCACAATGACTTTGCTGTAGCAGTGACTTGAAAATTATAGTGAGTGAGTGTTCCCTTTTTAAATAATGGATTATGAGGCAAAGATTAATTTTTGCTCAATTCTCCCACTGATTCAGTGCCTTGCTGCCAGCAGGAGCACAAAGCAGAACATGAATTTGCGGCGGCTCTCCTCTCTCTCAGAGCTGTCACAGCCTGGCCTGGATGGGGCTGTTTGCAGTGGGGCCCTGTCACTCACATCTGGTGCCTGCTGCACTGTGGGGCTGTGGCACCTCCTGGAACACCCTGTGCTCCTTGTCAGAGCGAGGGGCTCAGCCCTTCCCAGCCTGCATGAACCACCAGTGGGCAGGAGGGCACAAACAGCAACCAGGGACAGGCACCACCCTGCAGCTGCCAGGTGCCTCCTGCTTTCCAGGCCAGTTCAAAAAGCAGGGCAGGGAAAGAGAGAGGGAAGGAAACAGAGGAAGACAGACAGCTGAGAAGAGGTGAAACCAGAAATGCTGTGTCCCAGAGGCATTTATCAGCCCAAATGAAATGGAAACAGCGAAAGGGAAACACTGCTTTGCTTTTCTCAAAATTGTATTTCCAGTTGAATGAGTTGAAAAGAAAAGATCCTTTCCTTTTGGTGCGATTTTGAGAGATCTGTTTGCTAAGTCTGCAGGCTTAGTGGGAGAGACAAGGAGTATTTATTTTCTGTATACGTTGGTAATTTATGAGGTTGCTATAAATGCAGAGTTTATGGAAGTAAAATCAGGCCATGAAATAAAAAGGATTTTATTCAAATATCCCAGCTTATTAATTCTTTCTAATTCTTCACAGAGAAGGAGATGAGTGAGGATGCACATGCGGTTTACTGAATATTAACAGGGAGAAGATCCAGTGGAAGTAGCAAATGCAGGTATAATTTAAAAATAGAAAAAGATGAAAGATAAGTGAATTTTATTAGGGATTGAAATATAATTGAATTTTCCTTTTCCTATTTTGCCATCAAAGATGGCAGAAAGAGGTTTACCATTGTGGGAATGGTTCTTGCATTGCTAACAAAGCTGTGCAAAGTGGCTTTACCTTCCTGTGCAGCAGGGTGTGACTGAAGGGATGTAAATGCAGCTTTATCTGTGCCACAGGAAGGGGTGGAGAGGAGATTTAGAGCCTTGAGCAAGAAAGGAGATGGCACAATAACTTTCACTGAGGTTTAGTGCTCCACCAAGAGCAGAAATGGGACAAACAGGTATGAGTAGCATTGACTGTGTGTTCCGCTGAGTGTCCATCATGTGCCTGGCTCTGTGATGGGTTACTGCCTGCATTCATCTCCAGAAATGGCCAGGAGGGTGAAGGGATGGGGCTGGAAGTCTGTGCTCAAACCTGGGACAGAGGGGTTTGAAGTGGCTCTGGAGTTCCCAGGGCAGGGGCACTGCACGGGGCTGGGGCTGTGATGGCAAGATGAGATAAAATGGGATGGGATGGGATAAAATGAGTTGGGATGGGATGAGATGAGCTCGCTTCACACAGTGCAGGAGTGCAGGAGCAGTGTGGCAGTCAGGGGCGCTTTGGTGTCTTTTTTTGGAAGGCTTTTGATAGTCGAGGTGGCATCTGACCTTCTGCATTTGAGATCTGATGGCTCAGGGACCTGCAGCTCTAACATTGGCCATCAGCCCCTACTTTCTTATACAGAGCCAGTGCCAGGCTCAGAAAACCTGGAAAACCTCAGAGAAAGCTGGCTGTTCTGAGAAGCAATTCCCATTGTTGCATTCACTAAAACTTCTGGGCCCCTGAGGTATACAAGGGAGTGTCTGAGTTGTAAGTATCAAAAGAAATTAATTATTCTATATTATAATTAAGTCCTTTTTAATTAGCTGAATAATTGGAATTTTTCCTGCGTTACAATGCAGGTTTTCACGTAGCCAGATAATCTGAAACTTCAGAGGGATTTACCTGAGAAATTTCTCACATCCACAATTGTCTTTTTGTGATATAAAGTAGTAAATAGGGGTTCTGAGGTGGCTGCAAGAAAGGCAGCTCTCTTTAAAAGAAGTCTGTCAAGCCCAACTTGTCCCTCAAAATGTATGTTTTGTAAAAGCCTTCAGAAAATGTTGGGTCGAACTGTTTTAGTGTTATTGTGAGGAAATCAATATTTCCCTGCAGCCTTTGCAGCCCCCAAATTGTAGCACGTTGTTTGTGCAGAAGCAGCTGAAAGTGAAACTGCCTAAAAATGAGAGTGAAGTAAACTGGCCTGTTTCTATAATTTACCTTAGAAATCCCCAAGGTAAACAAAACAACACACTTGAGCAGTCAGAACTGAAATATTCTCCTGATGCAAACACCTGAATTGGAGGCTGCTGGTGGCAATCTGGGAGGGATTTTTGCTTTTCTTTCAGCCTTTGTCCTTCTTCCCTCATCTTCCCCATCTCTCTGCTCCTTGTGTGCCATGCAGCAGTTCTTCCAGGCTTTGTCCTGCAGCAGGAGCCCCAGGGAGGTGGTGCAGGACCCCCATGTGCTCCAGCAGGGCAGTCAGTGAGTTGCCTGCAGTTCCACACCATGGGAGATGAGAGAACCTTTTCCCTCTGCCCTGAGCTGGCAGCAGTCAGGGCATCAGGCAGGGCAGCAGCTCCATGAGAACCTTTTCACCTTGTTCTGACCTGGCACAGTCAGGGCACCAGGCAGGGCAGGGCAGCAGCTCCATGCCAGGGACGCCTTTGGGAGCCTGGCAGAGATGCAGGCAGCACTCCCAGGTGTTCCTGAGCCCTGCTGTGACCTCCCTCAGGTGACATGGGCATGGCTGAAGGGCTCTGTAGGGCTGGGATTGGGACAGGTGATGCCAGGAGGAGCAGAGTTCATTGTCCTGGATGCTGTGGCTGTAGGCTGGTGTTCGCTGCTGCTGTAACTGAGTTCAGAAAGGAGCCACGCTGATTTGGTGAGCTTGGCTGGGACCTCTGCCAACAAAATTAAAAGGGAGACTCTGGGACACACATGGCTTGCTCACAGACACGCCAGTGTGGATGCAGCAGCTTTACAATCCTGCGTGTTCACCTGTGTCAGACAGGAAAAAAAGATGAAGCCGGTTTGTTTTTGAGAACAGGAGGAGATCAGGAGAGCAAAGGACCAGGGGAAAGCAAATGCTGTGCTGACTGGCTAAGAGACTGCTGTCTTTGTGTTCTTTGTGCTTGACTGAAACGTCTTCACAGGATTTTTTTCCCTCTAATCTGGAAATAATTCTGATTTATTTTCAGCCTTCTATTAGGAGGAGTCAGGCAGCAGCGGCTGGCGGCCGCCTCGGTGTGCTTCCTTCAGGGCTGCTGCCTTCCTCACTTGGCACTGCAGTCAATTCTTGTGTTTTCAATTATATATAAAAGGCAATGATGGAGGTTTCCAGCTTTTATAGCACCACAAATCACAGGGTCCTTCTCTGTACAGCACTGCCACAGCGCAGCACGGGGCATCACAGCTTCTCTTGCAGGCCATCAGGGACCCCAAACTGCACAGGGACACCTGGGGAGGGCAAACCTTCACTGGCAGCCACTCCTCTGCACGGTTCTCAGCCAGCAGCCCCTGGCTGACACACAGGACAGGGCAGGGTGACCCTGGGCTGTGCCGTGGAGGGGCAGGGAGATTTCTGTGTGCTCCACATGGGCACAGCACGTCTGTAAGGAGCTCCTGTGGGCAAGGAAGGGTTAAGGTGAGGACATCACTGGTGACAAGGGCCATGGCACAGAGGGTGACACTGGCTGCAGCACTTCTGGGGCTGGTTATTCTCTTGCCAGCTCAAAGTTACTGGGTAGACTTGAAGTGAGTATGCTGGGAAGCTGTTGGGGTCTGTTTCACAGAGTGATCCTTTCATTGTACATAATATCCTAACATCATCACCATCATTATTGAGGTGTTTGGAATGGTCCTGTGTCACCCAGAGCACACCCTGGACTCCTGTGCTCCTTTGCAGGGTAAGGGTACAGGAGAGGAGGATCCCCCATGGTAAAGAAAGCTGTTAGTTCATAGAGACAGGGACCAGAGAGACCCTGAGACTCAGTTAACTGCAGCTGGCTGCCAGCGAGGGCTGGTTTTGAGCCTCAACTGGAAAAAAAAAATTAAAACCAAAAAAGAAGAAGAAAAAAACCCATTCCTATAAAATGGCTGCTGGTGTAGGTGCTGCACTGTTGCTGGGGGATGATGATGAACTGGCATTCAGAGTTTGCTGGATGTCAGGCATCACTGGAGGAACTGGGAATGCTGCTGACATAAATTAGGGGCAGACTGGAGGACTGGAAGGATTCTCTGGAAAGAAAAGGAACTCAGAATTTCTTAGGCAAAACAATAATGGCTTCCATGGATCCGGGTGCAGAGGATGGACAAACAGACCCAAAGCTGTGGGAGAGGGAGGAGAGGGCCCTTGAGTGTCCTGCAGTCTGTGGCTGTCTGCCCACAGGAAGGCAGAGGGTATCCTGTCTGGACTGGATAAATCTTGGAAATGGCATTTGAAGTGGATGTGAAATAGGGTTTGGAGGGAGCTAGAGCCTGGGAGAAGATCTGGCTGGATGGAATATAAAATCCATTAGTGTCTTAATGCATAAATTGGCAGAAGTGTACAACAGCAATGAAAAACAAGCTCCTGGGAGCCCAAACTGTTATTAGATTCTGGTGCCTCAGTGGCTGTGGAAATTAGTATTCTGCAAGAGCCAGGGTGCCCACGAGGTGCCCCAAGAGACAGGGGTGTACAGGGCTCTCCTGTGGGGCAGGGACAGTCTCAGCTCTGCCCCACACACCCTCCAGTGCAAACTGCTTATGGACACTGTGCCTGAGGGCTTTTGTATTCAGCATCATGTACAGGATAAAAAATGGGCTTTTCAGCAGCCTGTTCCTTAAACAAAACAGGTGAGTTCAGATCTGACTAACTGTGCAAGTATAATACAGAAATAGAAAGACTCATAATTACCTTGCCTACAAAATGATGTTTTCCTGTAAAGGCTCCTGAAACAGTCAGAGGAGCTCAGGATGAGGGTCAGTTACCTTTCTGCAAGTATAAGCTTGAGCTAAGTTGGAGTATGGGAAGATTAATGCCTTTGCTTTAATAGCAGGGCTTGATCCAAGGCTGCAGAAATGCTGTGAGTACCCAGGCAGAGCCTGCTGGATCAGGGAGTGCCAGTGCAGTGACCCAGGTGTGTAATTCCCCTGTGGGGCTGGCACTAAAGGGAAATAGAGAGATGCATCTGACTGTGGATTCCAGAGCGTTAAATGCTGTAACTCTGCAAACATCACCTCTTCTTGTTAAAATGCCAGAAATTACGGCTGCAGCAGTACCAGGAGCCTAAGTGGTTTTTGGCCATAGATCCAGCAAAGGCATTTTTCTTCAGCTCTTCAGCAGAGAAATGTTGGTAAAAGTTTGGGGTTTACAGTTCGGGAGGGGAAAACAATATTTCACTTGAGTTCCTCAAGGATTTCACCAGCTCCTGTGGTCTGTCACATAACCATCACCCAGATGTGGGGAAATTAGCCTGCAGGGGGTGTGTGACCTCAGATGTGCTCACACCTGAACTGGGCAGATTCTGCAGAACAGAACAAGTGTGTCAGCAGACTGGAGGATCTGGCTGCAGTCCAGGAGGGAGGATTGAAAGTCAACAGACAAAAGGTTCAATTAGTGCAACAAGAGGTAAAATATTTAGGAGCTATACGAGGCATTGAAGGCCAGGCTCCTGATAAACAGAGTGTGGAGTTAATTCCAAAGCTGCCCAGCCCCATGCTCTGCCTGGCTGAGAGCACTGTACTGCACAGTTAATTGTATGCAGGATTTTATTCTGATGCTCACTGAAGTGAGTCATCCTCCAGCTAAGCTTTTAGAGAAGCCCAGGCAGTGGGAGCAGGGTGCAGGGCAGCAGCTCAGTCAGGCTGAAGCTGCAGAGCTGGGCTGGCTGGACCCAGGAATCACCTCATGCATGGTTTGCCTCTGTCAGCCAGGGAAACAAGTGCCAATTTGGCACAAAGAGGAGGATACCGTGTTCCAGGCTATTGTCTGTGCATCTCCAATCTTATTGACACCGCAGTTCCTTGTCAAAAGGAATGAGTATATTTAGTCTGGAAATCAGAAAAATTGGATTATCTTGTTGGAGGGCAGCCAGTGGCACAACACCCTAGTCATGCTTCCTTGAAATACAGCGTGCTCAGTGCAGCACAGGATGGGCCTGGGGAGCCCTGGGTGGGTGACAGGACAGGGACAGGGACAGGGACAGGGACAGGGACAGGGACAGGGACAGGGACAGGGCGGGCTGGAGCAGGACACAGGGCACCAGCAGCTCTGAGCTCCAGCGGTGCAGGGCACTGAGCTGAAGTGCTGCAGCCTCCTGATGGGCATGGGCTGTGCAGGTTGAATTGCCTCTGCCAGGACAGATCCCCATGCAGCAGAGATGTGCTGTACAGGTGCTGGGGCTTCTCGAGTAGCTGGCTGATAATTGCTGCCCCGAGATGTGCAGGATGTCTCTGTTTTGGCCCGCACAGCTGAAGAACGAGTCAGAGCTCTTCACTTTTCGGTCTTGAGGTTGTTTATTAATTCTTATCTATAAAATTTCCTTTCTGCCCAGCCAAGGTCTGTTCAGCAGGGCAGCCACAGGCACTCTGACCACCCCTGAGGTGATGTTGATCTTTTATACTACAAACTATGTATAACATATTTACACTTAATTCCCAATAACCATCACCTATGTTAGACAGTGAGCTTCTATTCTAAATATAACATATTTACACTTAATTCCCAATAACCATCACCTATGTTAGACAGTGAGCTTCTATTCTAAATATAACATATTTACAATTAGTTTCCAATACCTATCACCTATGTTAGACAGTGAGCTTCTATTCTAAATATAACATATTTACACTTAATTCCCAATACCTTTCACCTATGTTAGACAGTGCACTTCTACTCTAAACCAATCCCAAAGTGCCAACATCACTGCAGAAAATGGAGAACAAGAAGAAGAATAAGAAAGGCTGGACACGCCCATGTTCCTCCATCTTGTCCCCATAACCTCCATACCAAAAATCCTAAAATCTACATTTTCACCCAGTGATAATTTTATTATTGTACTATTCAAAACTTCTGTGACTTTCAGGTCCTCATACAAAGCAGGTAACTTGTTCCAGGGGTCATAATCCAACCTGCAGGTGCTCTGGGCTGTGTGCCAGGGTCTCTGAGCCCCCTGGCAGCTCTGGACACCCGGAGGGATGCACTGAGTTCCACAGGGGCTGGGCAGAGCAGGGCTGGCTCAGGGGGTGCAGAGCAGAGCAGGGGGCAGGGCAGGGCTCAGCTCACCTCACTCCCTGCCAGTGGCAGCTGGCAGTGCCAGTCCCGCGGGCATTGTCAGCCCTGCTCCCCACGGGCTCAGCCACCAGGAAGGATTTCGTTTTGCTGAACAAGGGTTTTGTTACAAAGCAGCGAGTGCACAGAGCAGAATGCCCACAAACCTCAGGATGTGGAGAACTCAGCTTCCAAAGGAAGCTTGGAGGAGGTTAGTGCAGGTGAGTGGCAGAAAGGAGGATGTGGTGTTCCCATCTGAGTGACTCCACATCAGCTGCAGCCAGCCGTGGTTCTGCTCCTTTGAAGGCCTTGACATGAAGTGAGATATGACTCTGAGAGAATTGGTGGTTAAAAACTTCCTTATCAGATGAATAGCAACTGAAGGGTCTCACAGATTAATGAATAAAAGGATCTGACAAACGACTGCAGGATAATCAACAAATAGCTGAGCAATTAGGGCAAAATGTTCATAGAATAGATAAAAGGCAGAAAATGGTAAATAATCAACATGAAGGATGGTGAGCAGGGGTTCAGGTAGTACATCATGGGCTCCAGCAAAAAGCACACCTGGGGCTGTGAGGGGGATGGATCTGGCACTAGCACAAATAAAGGCATTTCCATTGTTTATTAGTTCAGGTGAGTTCTGACAATGCCAGGCAGCTTCATCAATCACAGCCAGAGCTTTGGAAAGGAGAAAAACACCAAACTGAATGGAAAGTTGTCTTGATTTTCCAGGTGACAGAAAGGAGTGAGTGTCAACCATCACCAGAGCTGGACCAGCACAGAAACGTGGATCTGCTGTGGTGGGTAAGGACAGCTCTTCCAGCTGTATTGGACATGGATTTTACTGGAGCTGGGCACCTGGCTGAGAGGTGTTGGGGTCTTTTTGTTCTGCCCACTGCATGCAGTGTGGTGCCTGTGTTTCACCCTGGAGGGATGCTCCCTGAGATGCCCACATTGTCTCCTCTGTGTCAGAGCACTGCCCTTTCCTGCAGCAGGCTGGTGCCCAGTGGGATAAAGGCATTTCAGCCTTGCTGCTCTGGGACCTGGGGCTCTCTCCTCTCTGGGGTGCCTGATCTCTCCATCACCCACAGCTGGGTATGTGTAGGGGTGGCTCAGACCTGCATCAGCCCCACTTTCCCATTGCCAGCCGTGCTTTGCTGTGGCTGGAAGGAGCACACCAGCTCACCCAGCAGTTTGAAAGCCCTTATGTTTTATTTCCTTTTGCCTTCCCTCTGTTTCCCAGCCCCATCCAGTTTAATTTAAAAGTACTGTGCTCCCCTTTCCTGGGAGGCCAGCGTGTGTCTAGCAGGCAGTGTAGACACAGCCATGCACTATTGTTCCTGTCAGCTCCAATCACACAGCCATCACCATCATGGCAAATCCCTTCCTCCCTTCTGCATTCCTCTGCATCCCATCCTCCCTGAGACCTCCATCCCCAGCCCCTGCAAGCAATCCAGCAGCTGGGGAGGGAGGGCTGCCTTGTTATGGTGGAGGGTCTTTTTCCTGTCAGGAACTTGTTTTTTCTGCCAGCAGCTAGGATCTCTTGAGAGAAAGCAAACTGAAAACGTCTTTGAGCAGCCTCTTCTGTTCTGCCCTCCTGGTGCCAGTTGAAAATGAGAAGAAAAAGGTGTGTGTGGGGGAAGATTAAAAAAAATAAAGAAAAGAAAAAGCTCTTCAAAAAGGAAGGCTCTTCCAGAGCCCAAACAATCAATGGGACAATAGGAGAAGAAGATTGCAGCTCTGCTCCATCCCCAAGCTGGGCTCTGAAGTGGCCTGGGCGAGGAGCTGAACAGACAGAGCCTGGGCAGAGGGCAGAGCTGGGGCCAGCCCTGCAATCAGGCCCACGCTGAGGGCTGGGGGCTCTGCCCAGGGCTGGGGACACAGGCAGGAGTGACCCCGAGCCCCAGCTCAGTGCCCTGGGCCTGCCCCACTGCACAATTCACCCCTGCACCTGCCCCACTGCACAATTCACCCCTGAGGGCTCTGATAAAGACACACCTGCACAGCTGCAGGTGTGACCTCTTCTGTTTGCCACCAAAAACACAGAGGGAGAGAGTCAAGGATCATTAGCTGATGAGGCAAAACTGCCTCTTGCCTTGTGCTTCTATTTTTCCTGTGAGTATCACAGAAAAATTCCAATCAGCTGCTTGGGAGGCAGAGCTTGCTTGTCATCCTTGCTGTGTCCAGGACAGCCTCTGTGGAGGGCAGAAGAGAAATTCTGTTATAATTTGGGAGCAAATTACAGCAGAGTTTCTGCAGTTTGGGCAGCTCCAGCCTGTACGCTCCCCATGCCATAGCTCCAGAGGCTGTCAGTGGCCCCAGAGAGCCTGCAGGCTCTGGGTAATGCTGCCAGCCCATCTCTGCCCAATTTTTGGTGAAGAAGAAGGATTTGCAGACACCAGGGACCAGAACAAATCCATCCCCACCCCTCAGTGACCTCCTGAGGGTCCCTGGCTGTGCTGCACCAGCCAAGGGGCTTTGGCTTCTGGGGAAGGTCACTTGCCTCAGCAGGGAGGAGAAAAGATGGATCTGTGCCTCTGTAATTTTTTTTCTAAGCAGGTTAAAGAAAATTTGATAGAAAAAATGTATGGTTTGAAACCCAAAGAGTCAAGGGTCCATTTGGTAGATTTTCCTTTAAGTTCTGAGTTTTCTGGGGATTATTTTATTATTTCATTTGGTGGTTGGATTTTTTTTTATTCTTTGCATTAGAAATCGTGTCAGTTGTCAAACAAGGCTGAAATTTGGTTCCAGATTGATTTGGTTTTTTTATGTCTAGCTTTCAGCATCCTCAAAGGCATCTAATTGTTCAGGACACAGTGAGTATCTGCACTTACAGAAATCAAGGCTGGAGTGGAGCTCCCCTGAAAGCCAGGCTCTGAGAAGCCAAGATTCATTTTCAGAAAGTAAGTGCTTTTCATTTTTCGGTTTCTCAAGGACTCTTTCAAGGGCCAAGCAGATGGCTGGGAGATCTGCAGAATGGAAACCTGCAGCTCTAATGGGGACACAGAAGTGTGTGTGGAGGGGGCTGTTTGTTTGGGGTTCTGTTAGCTCAATTGCCTTTTGGTTTGGCAGCAATTTGCACTGTTTATGCAGCTGGAATGCCACTGCATTTTCATGTGGACTCTCCCTTTTCGACAAAGGGCTGAGAAAATTGCCACACTAACTCTGGGAGCTCCCCAGCAGCTCTGAGGCATCACCAGCAGAGATTTCCAGCTCAGAAACAGGAGGGCAGGCAGCAGGAGAAGAGCTCCGTTCCAGAACAGCTCTGGCTCCTTCTCAGGGGTCCATGGGGATGTGTGGGACACCAGGCCGGCCCCAGCTGTTCTCTGGGGCTGTGTTGGCCCTTTGGCAGTGCTGACCTGCCTGGCACAGGCTCCCTGTCCCCAGGGGTGAGGCCTGTGCCACAGGGAGGCAGTGGCAGCGCAGGTGGCCCCATGCCCCAGGGCCTGGCAGGCCTTCCACGTGTTTGTACCTCACTAAATTCAGGCTAACGTCTTATTTTCCTGTCCTCTCCACATCATTCCCATGGTGATTCACTGGAGCCTGCCTGGACACATTCCTGTGAGAGGAACCTGCTGAGAAACCCACTCATGTGAGGGCAGAGAGCACCAGGATTGCCCAAAGGAGGCACAGGAATGCCTTCAGAGCTCCTGGTGAGAGGAACATGGTGAGGAACCCACCCCAGAGAGCACCAGGGTTCCCAAAGGAGGCACAGGGATCCCTGCAGAGCTCCTGGTGTGTGGAACCTGCTGAGGAACCCACTTATGTGAGGGCAGAGAGCACCAGGATTGCCCAAAGGAGGCACAGGGATCCCTGCAGAACTCCTGGTGTGAGGAACCCCATCCAGAGAGCATCAGGGTTCCCAAAGCAGGCACAGGAATCCCTGCCAAGGGCACACACAGCTCAGGAATGGAGCATTAACTCCTCTCTCCCCACCTGGGCTGAGCACACTGCCCGTGCCATAAACAAATAGGGGAAACTGAGGCACAGCCGGGGTAGTGCCCACCCTGGGGAGCCCCAGGTGTGATCCTGCACCCACCCAGCCCAGGTTCCACTGGAGCAGGGCACACACACCCCCTCATGTTTGCCTGTGTTTGCTGTGTGCCTGTCCCACTCCTTTTCCTCGCTAGCCTGTCACAAGCATCACTAAAATATGCTTATCTCATGTATGCAAATAGCAGGATATTTATAAGATTCTTTGAAATTTCCATAATTGTGCTGTAAAAAAAAAAAAAAATCTTTTTGCTTATCTCACAAAGTGTTGTAACCACAGTGTTACTTTTATTGAAATCCAAAAATCACTCGGCAAAATAAGAATAGTTAGAAAACTGTCAGGTTTTTATATTTTTGAAATAGAAGGGAAAGAAAGTGAGCAAACCAGGCTTTATTATTTTAAATTAGAAACTTTAATGCTCACCAAAAAGGATATAAACTGTAAATGTATTTTAGCAGTTCCTAGAGAAAAAAGAGAGAGGTTTTAATAATAACACTGTGTGCTCCTATATCATTTTCATTAGAAAAATCTTGGAGCACTTTCAGCTTATTAAAGAATGGAATGCCTCAGAAGGCTCTCGGGAGGCACTGGAGGAAAGTAAAGTAACAAAAATATAAATCCACATTATTCTCCATCCTGAGGTTCCCTGGAGCTGGGGACAGCAGCTGCCCCTGGCACTGTGGGGTCCCTCTGCTCATTCTGGGGGTGAGTGAGCCAAAATATGGAAGGATTTTCCTAAATCTCCTGTCCTGACCCATGGGGACACAGCAGGAGCTCTGCAGGGAACCCTGTGCCTCCTTTGGGAATTCTGGCACTCTCTGCCCTCATATGAGTGGGTTCCTCACCATGTTCCTCATACCAGGAGCTCTTGAGGGATCCCTGTGCCTCCTTTGGGCAATCCTGGTGCTCTCTGGCCTCACATGAGTGGGTTCCTCACCATGTTCTTCACAGGAACGTGTCCAGGCAGGCTCCAGTGAATCACCCTGGGAATGATGTGGAGAGGACAGAAAAAACAAGATATTAGCCTAAATTTAGCAAGAGTGGTAAAATGCTCACTGGAACAACAAAAAGAGGAAGAGAGGCTGTAAAGGTAGGGGGTATTCCCTGGTCTGATGAGGAAAATAATATTAAAAAGTCCCCAGTGTTTAATTTCAGGAAATCCAATAGCCCAGGCGAGTGCCCAGAAGAGGAACAGCGTGTTAACATATCTTAGATAAACAGGAGCCAAGTTGTTTCCCTGACAGGAACACGAGAGAGCCCATCAGTGCAGTGGGGGAGAATAATAAATTAAAAACCAGATGGTTCAAAGATGTGATTGCGTCTTCAGCTTCAGCAGGAAGAGAGAAGGGGAATACATATGGATTGCAGGCAGGCCAGGAACACAAAAGCCTGGAAAAAACACAAGAACAGGAGAGGCAGGCTCATCAGAATGAAATTAATTAAAAGAGCAGGACCTCAAGTTATTTTAGGTCCCAGTGGTAGAAACACCAGAATTCCAAGCTCCATTCTTCATTTGTACACAAAGTTTCCTGTTTCATCCTTGCTCAAAAAAGGACCTCTTCCTTTCTGAGCTAGATAGTGAGTCGAGGCAGATGGGAATTATTCTGAGCTTGGAGAAAACAAAGAAGCACAAATTAATGGCTTACTGGCAGAAAGGCAGTTTGAAGCGCTTTGCCAGAGCACATTTTATTCCTACCCTTATCCTACATAGATATTTTTTCCTTTAATTCTGCTCAGCACAGAAATGCATGACTAAGCAGAGATCCATATCTGCATCGTGCATAGGCTGGAGGGGGCACTAAACCAGGCAAAAATCAGACAAAAGGAGTGGGGGAGAGTCTGCAGTGCCTGTGCAGTGACTTAACAACTTGCTGCGTGTCGTTCAGCACACAGAAAATAGAACAAAATAGAACAACCCCCTCCTGGCAGCTTGAACTCTCCCATCCCATCCTTTCTGTGTGGGTTTCTGTGCATCTGCCTGCATTCTGTCACTCATACATGGACATATGTACAGTCACAGCCATCCCTGGTGCTCCACAGGCGCTGGTTGGAGAGGAGGAGCCCTGGTGGCCATGGGCACCTTGGCCAGAACCCCACTTTGCCATCAGAGGAGGTTGTGCCTTTGGCTTGAGAAGGGGCAGGGTTTCACCCAGCCTCCCCTGCAGCAGCAAAGCTCCAAATCTGCAGCAGCAAAGCTCCAAATCTGCAGCAGCAAAGCTCCAAATCTGCAGCAGGGCTCTCCCTGCCCGGGATTACGCTCAGCCATTTCTGGGACAAGCCTGGAAATGGTTTAACTGTGCAAATTTATCATGCATAAACAATTTAGGTTATGATACCGATAATATTTCAGTCTTAATTTGGCAAAATGATGGAGGCAGAAACTCAAACTGCACTTGCGTTTGAACAGTGTTGATTCTTCCGTAACTATTAACTTGCAAGACCTCAATTTGATATCCCCTGGGAACAGATTCCCTCTGTGCTGAGGGTGTTAGAAGCAGGAGATCAGGAGGTGGAGGTTCAGCTCTTGTTATGAGATTTTCAGCTGCTTTCTTAACTTCCTGTCACTCCTTTTTCCTGGTGTAAAATTAGGATAATGACATTTCTTCATATGACAGCAGCTTAAAGCTGAAATGCTCAGGTGGAAGGTGTTCTACACTTCAGAGATTATTGTTTATTACCACCACTGCTATTACTGATATTTCTGAGAGTTTCACTCTCACATATGCAATGAGGGCAAAATATTATGAACATTTTGCCTGATTTTGAACTTAAAACCAATTTTGTTGTGAATTAATTCCTTTGAATAGAATTATTCCTGAACTACATCAACTGGGGACCAGCTGCTGACCCCAAGTGTTTAAGAACTCCAGATAATCACTGATGAAAGGAGACAAAAATACATTTTATCTAAGAAGTATCTAATGTTGTGATAGAAACTGAAATTAAAGTATAATCCAGAGAGAGAGAGAGAGGGAGAGTGTTCTTTAATTAAAATCAGCTACCTCAAAAGATGGATTTTCTCAGGAGTGAAATTTGCACTGTGCTGAAGGCTTTCCACTTAAATCCTTCATGATGCAAGGAAAAAGAATTCTCAGGGAGTAATATTGGCATTAGCAGATAGCCACATTTCACAATAAGGGAAAATCTGCAGAGAAAAAGATGTATGGCCAATAGAATGGAAAGATGCACAAACCAGGGAACTCCCTGAAACACAAACACACGATTGTTCAGCAGCAAATGAATAGTTTGGCAGAGAAAGGGACACCAGATAGAGGCTTGAGGATAGAGGAAGGAAAATAAACCCAGAATCAGCAGAGACCAGTGAAAACAATGGGCACTTTGTGCCAGGAGATATGTTAAAAATACTGAAAGACGGTTTTAGATAACGTATTCAGGAGGATCCATGGGCCTCCCAGCAGCCCCTGGCAGCCTCTGGTCCTGGGCAAGCACAGGTGGGGTCAGGGCATGGGGATGGGCAAGGGGATGGTGTGGAGGCAATGGGGACAGGGGGAGCAGTGTGCAGCCAGGTGGGGACAGTGGGGAACCAGGTGGGAACAGGGTGGAGGAAGGTGAAAGCAGGGGGAGCAGTGTGGGACCAGGCAGAAGCAGCAGGTGAGAGCCAGCATCCCCTGGGGCTGGGCAGCACTGCCTTCCCCATTGCAGAGCTGCTGCTGCTGCTGGTGATGATGATGGTGATGGTGATGATGATGGTGATGGTGATGGTGGCAGCTGTGCTGAGGGGAGCACTCCCAATGCTGCTCATTGGGAATGCTCTCCCTTCCCAGGCTGGCTGCCATCCCAGCTGGTTCCCTGAGCACAGAGGAGGCTCCTGGCCAGGCAGAGTGCTGGGCAGCTCTGGAGCTGTGGCAGGATTACCTTGCAGAGACTCCTTTCACCAGCATTTATTGCATTGAGTGGAACTGTGGCAGGATTACCTTGCCAAAACTCCCTTTCCCCAGCATTTATTGCATTGTGTGCAGCAGAGAGGGTTCCAGCAGCTGCTTCAGCTGCTCTCCTCACATGCAAACCTCTCCTGCAGCAATCTTGTCTAACAGCCAGGTGGGCTCTGTGAGAAGTGGTTCTGCTGTGGTGAGGAACATATCTCTTTTATTTTTAATCTTATTTTTTCCTTCCTTAAAAAAAATAATTTCAGGGCTAAAGTGGAGGAGCTGCTGCAGAGGTGTCCCACTCTGGGAACAGGGCAGGAGTGGGCAGCAGCAGAGCTCCCTCTCTGTGCTCACCTCATTGCCAGGGACAGGACACAAAGCTCCAGTGCCTGTAAATGCCTCACAGCTCCGCTCTGGGTGATGCAAATGGCTTTGCAGAAAGAGCCTATGCCCAAATTGTTAGTCTAATATTGGCCAGGATATTGCAGCCGGGCAGGATGGGATATGTAGCAGGGGACATTTTAATGTGTCAGATTAAAACACCTCTGCAAATCTTGGCTGAGTTCAGGCTCCCAAAGAGCTGCTGTGGATTCAGGACAGATTTCAGTTCAAGCAGAAGGGCTGGCTAATCATTAAAATACATCATACAGGTAATCTGGCTTGCACTCCAAGACCTTTAGAGGTATTTTAACACCCACAGCACTCCAAGTGCTAAAACAGCTTGACCAAATTTGGCATTCAGCATCTCCTGAAAGGAAAACAGAACTCAGAGCAGCAGAAGAGCGAGGCCCTTTCAGTGATGTGACTTACAGGGGAAATCAGAGGCTGCTCCTGAGCTGAGCCCCACGTCCCAGAGCTCCCAGCACCCCTGTGAGCACGGATGAGCAGGGCTGGTGACCGTGGGACAGGGGACAGAGGAGCTGGAGCCAGCCCTGGTGGGGCGTGCTGGCGAGCAGCGCTCACATATTAACAGATTTCCACTCAAACTGGCAAATAGGGATGTCTATGCTCGAGATGCTGTGTGAAAGCCAAGGCAACAAAAGTCAAAATGTGCATGCGAGAATATGTGGCACACACAGTATATGTCACAATGTTTACCATCACTTCAAAACATGCACCCGCCCACAGCTCTTCACTAGCAGCGTCCTGGAACTTCTCCAATTGGGATTTGCTATATGAAGCAAAAGTCAATTAAAATCAGCCATTATTGTACAGATCATGAGATCCATAGTAGGAGATCCCATACTTGTCCCAGATGCTCATTAATAGCAGTGTGTTGTAAACAATCCAGGACAATTGCTTGGGGTTTGTAGACTTTTCTGATGGCTGTGTTTGCTCAGTTAACATGCAACATTTTTAAATGGGTTGGATTAAAATTTTTAGCAAATATCAAATTCCCCAGAAACACAGATCTGTTGCATTCTGGAACTGTTTCAAATGTAGGTCAGAGTCAGCGAGGATGCTTAGCTAGTGAAAACAGAGACAGGGGGAGGAAGATTTGGGGAAGGGAAATTCTGCCTGCCCAGCTTGCAGAGGAGCCCAGCTCGCCCACCTTCCCTCCCAGAGCTGCTGAGCTGTGTGACTCATCCCTGCATCACTCCAGTGCCACAGCTCCCCTTGGGAAGGCAGCACCTGCTCAGCCTGGGGTCCCTCCCTGCTCCCCTCAGTGCCTCCAGGAGCTGCTCCATGCAGGTAAGGAAATGTGATTTTCCAGGGGGCAAAACTGTGCAGCCCCTGTGCAGGAGCTGGTGTGACTGTGCAGATCCAAGCCCATGACTGTTTGTGAATATTTACTGGCCTGATTCAGTGAAACCCATGCAAGAATGGCCTGGAGCTGAGATATTTTTGGGTTAAGTGGAAGCTTCCAGTCCTTCAGATAGAGCCAAACACCAGCACCATCTCCAGCTCCCAGGTGAGGCCAGGCCAGAATTACAGGTGAACCTGACCCTTGAGTCCTGCTCAGAAACAAAACCCTGGCAGGGCTTTTTTGGTCAAATAAATCATCAGCTCAATATGAAACAAACTTCTTTGTTTTGGAAAAAGATTGCCCCACCCCTACACACACACACAGATGCACACACTAATTTTTAGGGATGACTTCTAAACAAAAAGTCTGTAATTAGTACAATTTTGTTTGCAATTAGCAGGGATAAGTTGTTTGCTTTAGTGCCAATATCAGTAACAATGAAAGTTTTCTTTTGTTTTCAACTCTTTTGCTACCTCTTTATGTTTAGTTTCAAGGTGAGATCAGTGTCTGGAAACATGATGTAATTTATGCTTTATCATTTTATGAACTTCAGCAAATCTACCCCTGATAATGTATTATAATTATGCTGGTAATCAGAACTGGATTTGGAAATGCAGGAAGCCTGGTGCCAACTGCCACTGTGTGTCTGACCAGATCACAAAAGGAAAACAACAGTTACTGGCATTTATTGCCAGGGGAGCTTCAACTGAGATCTGCAGACAGATAAGGACTGCAAAAATGAAATGGCTGTTCATTTCTTATGTATACCTAATTTCTGTGGGTTTTCAGACTGGCATCCTCGTCTCTGTCATGCTTGTTCCCATTTTCCCCTCAGTTTTCCTTTAAGAGAAGCTTCCTTGCTCCAAAGCCAAATGCAATGTTCCCTGCTGTGATGGATTCCTTCTTTTTCCTTCCTAATTGGAGCCATTTCATCAGATCGAATTTTGACAAAGATAGTAATTGTCATCCAATTTTAAGGCAATGACAAGATCAATATGAATTCTCAGATGACAAGTATTATTACTGGGTGAGCACAAAGAAACAAAGAAAATGAAAAATCCATGTTCTAGGGATCAAAACAGGGAGAGGCACATGCTTGCCTTGATCCACGTGTGTGTGAATCCTGCTTCAACAATAGAGGCAGTGCCTGTGCAGGGATGGGGTAGAACAGATGGCCTTTGCCAGGCAAATAGTGCAGGGAAACGAGCACCCAGTGCTTTAGTACACTGCAGTTTGGGTAATGTGGGACTCAATTAACTTGCCACCAAACAGGCTTGCAGGGAAAATTACCCACAGCCCCATCTCAGAGAATTCTGCTCCTCCCCAACATTTTGTGCTCCTTCTGTTCCCCAAATGCCAGGAGTAAGTGCCCAAGAAAACCCTGCTTCTTTTGGGTAAATATATCCCAACTGTATTTATGTAGGCAGAAGTACTTGATTATTTTTATAACATTGTTTAAATGAGATGATCTGATTAGTTAATGGCCCAAAGAGTTCAGGCAGAGTTCAGACAGGGATCTAAAACGTGCAGCAGCATCTTCAGACGTTTGCCACACCACGCTGGTTTGGGAGGGACTCTGCCATATATGAGGAACTTGCCAGGTGCTGTCAGGTTGTTTTAGCAGGTTCACCCTGCAACAAGACATTTCTTCAAGGCATTTGACCCTCGGAGCTCAGCTCCTGTTCTGGATGTGCTGCTCAGAGTGCATCCACTGCACACGCCTGTCTGGCCATTAAACCAGAGCTCCTCCTTTCCCACCCCACAGTGTTAAATCCAAGGAATTAGAGCTGGGTTTCTTTTTTTTTTTTCATTATTTATATTCAAAATACATTTTAACAGAGGAAAGGCAAAATAACCCATGGTTGTCGTGCTAATTGGCAGCTGCTCTGGGTAACAGCCGTGACAAGTTTCAGCTCTGGCCACTCCAAGGCAGCCAAGTCATTAAGGGTTTCCAGGCAGAGAATTGGGTTATGAAACCCAGCACTCACTGCTGCTGCCCCTGCACTGCTGAGCACGTTCCCAGCCACCCCAGTGCAGGTTCAGGGGGATTATCATCCGTGGAGCAAGGCCTCAGCCAAGCGCCGAAAAGATGTTTGTCAGCCTCCAAAATATAAATAAAATATTTACAAAGAGAATAATTGACTTTTGATGTTTACTTCAGGCTATGGTTAAGCAGGCAGTGTCTGTACTGAGCAATGCAGTGACCACCTGCCACAAATGCTGTGATATTTGACAGATCCCTTTCTGCCAAGAACGATAATTCCTATTTAAATCTAAATAGAGGAGCCATGAATGCAGATTTCTCATCACAAAGACACTGATGTTAATCCCCAGTACAGAAAAATAAGAAAAGCCAGAACGTTTTATTGGATTTTATATGGAAGATAATTAAACAGTATTTCTTCTTTACTTGGTATACAGCATCCCATCAACCTTCCTGCTGAAATTTGTTTATAAAGAAAGCCAGAAAGTTTTATTACATTTTTATGTAAAAGAAAATTAGCATTTTGTATATTTGAACTTACATTAGAATAACAAAAAGTTAGTAAACAAAAAATGACCAAAGAATGATGAAAATAAACAGAAAAAAAAAAAGTAAGGAAAGCAAAGCACTGTTCTCATACACACAATTTCATATTCCAAGCATGCAGACCAAATAAATGTTTGTGTGCATATGTATGTATTGTATAAATTCATGTAGCAAGCAGTTCTGAAGCCTGAGCTGATGGAAGTTGGGAAATGCAGGGATTGGATGTGCTTGCACACCCCTCATTTGCCCTTTCTGCCTGTGGACACAGAACGTATGCTGGGGTTTTTCCCACACACACCCCCACAGAAAATGGTGCAGTGTAGGCAGAAATTGGCTGTGAGAATGATGTAATCTCTGAGAGCTGCCTTGCAGGAGCCGTTTCTGCTCTGCCCACCAGGCAGTTTGGTATTTTGGATGTACCCAAGGAAGTTCTGGTGCCTGTTCCCCAGCAGGTGGGTGCTGCCAGTCTGGGCTGTGCAAACGGGGCTGGGGTGCATTTAAGGAGCTCATTAACGCAGGGGAGGGGGCAGCTGTATCCAGGGCTGCATCCCTGGCATTTAAAAATGCTTCCCTTCAGCCCCTGCTGCCATTTACTGCATTATGTGATGCTGTGGATTTTCCAAACAAAAGATGTTTATGAGGAGAGTATATTTTAAGATCCCTTTCATAACTGCACAGACCCCTCTCCAAGCAGATGGCCTGACAGTTGCAAGGAAACTATTCATAAGCCAGAAGTAGCGTTTAAAATTCTTTTTTTTTTTTTAAAAAAAAGACAGTTTGTTCTCCATGTACATTTTAAGCAGGTACTAATTCTGTCTGTGGCAGCACCTTCCCAGCCCAGCAGCACCACAGCTCCCTCCTGGCTGCTCGCAGGCACTGAAATTCCAATTCCACTCACTGCTAACTTGGAGTAACACTGGAGGTACAACAGTTTCCCTTGTGTACCCAAAACAGGAGGGACCCACTGAGAAAATGTTTCTTGTGAATGTGTAGAAACAAGAATTTTCTAAAGACATGAATCTATTTAATTCCATTTTCATTCTCAGCCTTGACTGCTACCTAGATGTTGTTAACAGCCTTTTGGGAGAATAACCATAACTAAACCTGAGCCACTTCAGCATTCCCAAGCTGATGTATTTGGGAGGAATCTGAAGCAATGGCTTCACACAGCTGCATTTGCTGACCCTTTTAATTGCCTGCCACAGAACCTCCAGCTCGAAGGAAACCAGCCCTTCCCTATCATGCACTTGATAAATAAATAATGCCATCCCTCTGGAGACAAGAATTCCATCTCCAGCACAAGGACAGGGACTGAGTGTCCTTCCACTTTGGGGAGATGGTTTGTTTTTGCTTTTCCTTCACCTCGGGAGCTGAGGCTTGTTATTTGTCACATCAAACACATTTAGAAGTATTTCTGAAAAATTTGCCTAATATCCTGCAGCAATGAGTTGCAGGGTTGATTATACACTGCACGAATGTTTTCAGCATTTTCCCTTCACCTTTCCATGCATATTTGTGCTTCAGAGAAAGCAGAATAAATAGCCCCTTCTCTCTGCTTCTGTTATATCATCTTTTACTCTTGTGTTTTGTAAACTAAACAATGCTAGTCTTTTTAATCACTTTTTAGATGGAAGCCTCTTTCCTCATGTGTTTAATCATTTTTGCCGTACTTTCCTGCTGCAGAAGTACATACATGTGGGCATAGACACCCTGGAGCAATCAAAAAGTCTGCCAAGAACAGGTTCCAAGGCTTCACAGAGGTTTGCTATTTGCTCCCAAAACAATTCCTGTTCATCTCACTCTGAATTCTCTTTTGGAAAGAGGGTCCGGGGGGCTGTGCAGGGGCTGAGCTGTGTGTGCAGGTGTGCAGGGGAAAGGAGGAGCAGGACAAAAGCCAAAAGAGGCTGGAGCATGGCAGGAATGGTTGGTGCTGGGTGAGGATGAGTGAGACCGTGTTCACAGGGGGCTGAGGATGAGGGAAGAGACGAGGATCTGACTCCATGTTTCAGAAGGCTTGATTTATTATTTTATGATATATATTACATTAAAACTATACTAAAAGAATAGAAGAAAGGATTTCATCAGAAGGCTGGCTAAGAATACAATAGAAAAGAATGATAACAAAGGCTTGTGGCTGGGACAGAGAGTCCGAGCCAGCTGACTCTGATTGGCCATTAATTAGAAACAACCACATGAGACCAATCCCAGATGCACCTGTTGCATCCCACAGCAGCAGATAACCATTGTTTGCATTTTGTTCCTGAGGCCTCCCAGCTTCTCAGGAGGAAAAACCCTAAGGAAAGGATTTTCCATGAAAGACGTCTGTGGCAGATGATCCTTCCCAAGGCACATCCTTCATCCAGGTGGTTTGTGGAGGATGCTGTCCCACATTCCTGGGCTCTCGTCCCCTCCAGGCTGCCACAGCAGTGCCCAGCTCTGAGAGCAGCTCTGGTGCTGCTGCTCTGCTCTGCCCAAAGGAGAAGGGGAAGGAGGAGTAAGAACCTGGTGAAGGTGATGCCTAAAGAGGCTCCCTGGAACAGAGGCTGACAGAGGGAAAGAATAAAGCAGAGATTTATTAAAAGGCCTTCAGAGGATGCACCCTGGGGAGTACAAGAGCCCAGCGAGGGCTACACCCAGGATGGACTCCTCGAGTTTTCACACTTTTATAAGTTCTGGTACATTTCCCTATTTGGGTTCACTGTCCAAACCCAGCTTCAGGCTGTGCAGTCCCACCCTCCCAGGTTGCTCCCTCCATTCCCTTTTGCACTTTTGGGGCTGAAGCTGCAGTGCTGTCCTTGGTTCTGGGCTGGACAGGGATTGTTGTGTGTGCCTGAGCTGAGGGAGAGCTGCTGGCACTGTGTGTGGGGTTCAGAGTTATAAACCAGTGCAGAGGCTGGGATGTGGGAAAGCTCAAACTGAAGGCATCAAAGTCTCCAGGAGGAATTTCCTCTCCAGCTGGGACCAGGGTCCCCATGGAGGGGCAGCCAAGGCCCTTCTCCTCTGGCAGCCTTTGGTTCTCTGCCCTGCAGAAGCTTTTTGCTTGTTCCTTTCTGGATGCAGAATCTCTGTGTATTTTCCTGGGGGAAAGCAGCACACCCTTCAAGGGGGCTGGACTGGCTCTACATGGGTTATTTGAAGACCAAGGCCAAATACATTTTGCATAGGATTCCTCCAGTCTAATTTCAGCCCTCCAACTTTCCTTCCATTCCTAAAATCCAACTGAATATATCTTGTCCTTGCAAAGGTTTTTGCTAATCCTGTTTTTAGTTTTAAATGCTATGTAAACATTTCCATTGTGGATTAATGCGCTGTTTCAAAGCAGGGCAGATTTTAAGATTGCCATTAATTCAGAGAAAGAGACTTCTGTTACTATTACAGTTCTTTTGGAAACTTAATTTCATTCAATGTCCCTTTGAAGGCTTTGCACCAGAGTGTTAAATGAATGCTATCAAAAGCCATATTAAAGAGGATTGTATGTAGTTGACCAGGGTTCATGCTAGGGCCTAGTTTTAGACAATATCTTACATTGAAAATATGGTTCTTCAATTATACCTTCTATTGCAGAAATGAAATTACCTTGAACGCTTGGGTGTAGTAGGCTTATTTCTCAGAATACAATAGAAAATGGTCAAATTCTTCCTCGCAGTAAAACATATCTGATTAAAAATGAAAGAGAGAGAAAAATGTGAAAAGCAAAATCAGACATAAGAACCCTGGGATCAGTGAAAAGACAGCTTGGACAAAGGCTCTGCATTTGAGTAGCCCAAATAATTCCAGGATTGTCTGAATGCTTCAAGCAGAAGTGTCTAAAGTGCCTCGTGTTCTGCCAGCTGATTCAGGATGCTGCAAAGGGGGATCAGGGGGCCAGAGTGAATATGCAGAAGCTTTTAAATACATTCCCATTATTCACAGTAATCAAAGTAACTTGCAAATACATCTTCTTAGCAAAACTTAACATCTTTGAGATCACAATCGTAAAAAATAATTGATACAATTAGAGGTATGGAGCTACATTTGGTGTAACTGCAGCTATTCACATTTATTATGTTTCTAAGTGTTTTCTTGTCTGCTTTCCCAACTCATAATGTACATCTGATTTATTTGGGGAATTATAGTGATTGCAGTCCTTCGCTGGTTTTGTTTTGGTTTTTTTTTTTTGTTCTGATTTTTTTTTTGCTTGGTTTGGCTTTTTGGGGTTTTTTTTGGTTTTGTTTTTGTTTTGGGGGTTTTTTTGGGGTTTTTTTGGGGGGGTTGGAGGGTTTTTTGTGATTTTTTTGGGGGGGTTTTTTGGGTTTTTTCTTTTAGTTTTTTGGTTTTGGGGTTTGCTTTTTTGGGGGGGTTGTAGGTCTTTTTGTGAGTTTTTTGGGGTTTTTTGGGTTTGGGTTTTTTTCATTTTTTGGGGGGGTTGGAGGGTTTTTTGTGATTTTTTTTGTTGTTGTTGTTTTTTTGTTTTGGGGGTTTTTTTGTTGTTTTTTTGGGAGGGGGGTGGAGAGTTTTTTTGTGTTATTTTTGTTGTTGTTGTTGTTGTTTTTTGGGTTTTGGTTTGGGGAAATTTTTTTTGTTTTTTGGGGGGTTTGGAGGGGTTTTTTGTGATTTTTTTGGTTGGGTTTTTTTTTTTTTTTTTGTTTTTTTTTTTGTTGTTGTTGTTTTTTGATTTTTGTTTTTTTTCTGCAGTGTTTCAGGTGCGTTTCCAGCGTGCAGAGGGACAGAGCAGCTCTGGCCAGGCTGCTCTGGCAGGCAGTGCTGGCCCCTTGGCTTGGCTCTGGCTGCAAACACACACACACAGAGCCTGCTGTGCATCTCCCACCTGCCTGCCTGCCTAATTCCAGGATTACAGCTCAGGGACAGGTAAGGATGATGGGCATGGGAGAGGATCTCATGTCCTTACATCCGCAGGGAGCCCCGTGCCGCTGTCCTGCTGGCATGAGCCGTGTAAGCCTCTCACTCATCATCACCTTGGGAAGGGGGATTTGCTCAGCCTCGGGTGCTTCGCTCAGGTTTTGATGTGCTGGCTGAGAGAACTCCGTGGCTGCCTCTGTGTATGGGAATTAATTGTGGATCTGGGCTGTACAAAGCAATCTTGTGGGCTCCTGCTTCGTTAGTGATGGGGTCCGCTGGCCACTGCACTGCTGAGTGCCTCAATTCACACTGCAGACAGCATTGCTGGAAGGAGCAGACCTCTGGGTGCAATTTGGGGTGTTTCACCAATTGTGTGGAATTTGGGATGTTTCACCATTTGTGTGGAATTTATGTGGAATTTGGGGTATTTCACCAGTTGGGTGGAATTTGAGATGTTTCACCAATCGTGTGGAATTTGGGATGTTTCACCATTTGTGTGGAATTTATGTGGAATTTGGGGTGTTTCACCAGTTGGGTGGAATTTGGGATGTTTCACCAATTGTGTGGAATTTGGGATGTTTCACCATTTGTGTGGAATTTGTGTGGAATTTGGGGTGTTTCACCAATTGGGTGGAATTTGAGATGTTTCACCAATCACGTGGAATTTGGGATGTTTCACCATTTGTGTGGAATTTGTGTGGAATTTGGGATGTTTCACCAACTCTTCTCATTTAATTCCTAGCATCCTCCTCTCATCAGGAGGGCAGCTTGTGGTGAGAGGCCAGAGCACAGGGTAAGTGTTGTTCTCCCTGCTGGAAAGGTGTCCTATGGAAAAGATTCCACTGATTTTCTTTCCCAGAGAAAGCAGGTTAGTGTGCAGGGTCTGGCCTGTGGGCATGGACAGGCACCTTGAGGCTCCTGCAGGTTTAAGGACAGAGTAAAATGTCCCAACAGCTACAGATGAACAGCAGAACACAAGGCTGAAGTGGTTATTTTCTTCTCTTAACCAGTCTCTTCTTATTTGTAAACTAATTAAATTTATTCTTTGGCAATTTGATACCCCGAGCCACCACCTGCAGGAACCTTATTGTTTGGTAAAAAGGAATCATTTTTGTTTTCCATAAGAGACCTGGAGAGGACAAAGAAGCATTTCTATATTGTATGCATTGGCAAGAAGGATTAGACAGGCTGTAATCTTGGTCAGTCTGACTTCTACAATTATGGAAAATTACAAAGATTGATGTTAGTTGCAATTTATCTTATTCACAAACTGGTACAGGATGAATCTTCTCTTTTGAAATACATATTTCACTAAAACTAGAGTACATATGAAGTGAATTCTTTTTCTTTCTTTTCCCCATCAGATTGATAATAGTCTGTGTAGGAAAGAGCTGAAAAACACAAAAAGAAAAAGTTGGAGCTATTTGAATTGTCATGGCAATATCCTGGATTTTTCAAGAAGTTTGGTTCTGTTTAGCTAGTCACTTTAATTTTCCTTCACTAACTTGTCTCCATTCTCTGCCACAATGATAATTCTTTATATGACTGTCAGCCCTTTGCATTGTGACAGCTTAAATTAATGTTTTGATATTTCTCTCTTTGTAAGAATACAACAAAGAAGACAACTGCCAAGGATAGGACAGAAACTATATGAATGTAAAACAGACACTGCGCACCAATAAAGCCAGAAGGAATAATTTTCATGTTATTGCCTTGTTAATCAGCTTCTGCAACAACTCATCCTGGAGTCTTTGGGTTCTCTGGGCCAGCGTGGCCCTGGTGCTTCATCTGGATGGTGGGAATTTCTTAGGGGGACCTTGGGCATTTCTGGGGGTGCTGCAGCCCCTTGGGCTGGGCAGGTCCAACAGCTCAGGTAGGCTGGTTCAGCCTCACCAACCACAGACTGAGCTTTTTGCCCTCATAATCGAAATAACACCCTTCTGCACACTGAAACCCTTGTGCAAACTAATGCACGCTCATCTCATTTTTACACACCACCTCTTGAGTGCTGAGGAGATCAGTGAGAACTCCAAAAGGAAGGTGAAGGAGGAGTTGGAAGGGTTTGATCTGGCACTTACAAAAAGAAATGATGAAAAGGAATTGTCTTTAAGGTTTTGTGGAGGTTTGCACCAATCCTTATCTAAGGTTCAGGGCCTTTAGCAGCATCGTTCCTGCTCTTAATGTATGCTTCCAAAATCCCAACCCATCTGGCATTGCTGTAAATGAAGCTTGACTTCAATGAGGATGGTGTTTTTCAATGTTCTTTAAAAAATCCTTTTAAAAAGATCTGAGATATCAGATGCAGTTTAATGTTCCAGTATAGCTGAGGATTTCATTATTACCTTCTCTCATTTTTATCATTTTCCGTCTGTTTCTCCTCTCACACATTCCTTCAGGACCTGGCCTCACCTGAGAGATGAGGAATTTAAATGAAAGTAGAACAAAAAAAAAATCAATTAATCCATTCTTTGTGGCAGGAGCCACCAGATGATGCTGTTACTCTTACAGCTTCTTAGCATGTGAGCAAGATTTCAGTTTTTGAAGGAATGTTGCATTGTTATTAGCTTAGTTTTACAGTAATCCTCTGAGAGAAGCTACCAGCAGAGTGTGTTTTCTGCTTTATTCTCTGTAGGATGCAGTTCTTAGGACAAATTACATTCCTTGGAGTTAAATGTGCAGTGCCATGCTGCAGAGTAGTGTGTTCCAGCAGGAGGAGGATCTCCTGTGATGACTGCAGACACCACTGTTACAGGGTAAAAATAATAATTAAAAAAGGAAAAGCATAAAGAAAATGGGTTTCACTTAGCAGAAAGTCCACATTACTTCTTGTTTTATCAACAGATCAGAGGCAAACCCCCAAATTCTGTCTCTGTAGAGAAAGAAGAGAGTTGTCAGAGCTGGAGAGGACACTCATCACTGTGGATGTGCTGGGCCATGTCTGAGAGCCATCAGCAGAGCACTGTTTGCATCTCCAAACATCCCTTGACCTGTGCCTCTCCCTCTCTAACAGAGAGCTGGTCCCAGAGAGCTTCAAAGAATAGATCAAAAGTGTGAGCTGTACTATTTATCTCAATGGACCACAAGTGCTGAAAGCTAGAGATGAAAAATTTAACATCAGATTTGTCAAATATTTCACTGCTGATGGGATCATTTCAGCAGAAATGACCAATGGCAGCACTTATCCATCAAATTGAAGGTTTAATATAAAAAATAAATAACACGGGAGATGGGGCTTCTCCTGGATGATTCATTTATGCATTTTAATTAAAACCCTTGATTGTTTAAATGCAAATGAGGCAAACCCAGGAATGGCAGCGCATTGCCTCAGCAGCAGCCGGGCTGGGTCTGCTCAGGTGTGCTGGTGGCAGGGAAGCACAGGGAAGGTGTCCCTGTCCCTGTGATTGCCACCAGCTGCTCCTGAGCCTGCTCCTGCCAGCAGCAAAGCCCCTGAGAGCTCCTGGCCAGGCCTGGGCACTGCTCTCACCTGGGCACCTGTGCTGGAGGGCACGTGCCAGCGTTCGAGCAGCGCCAGAGCTGAACGGTGTCACCACATTTCTGTTCACAGAGAACAGCAAGGCACAATCCTTCCCAAGGATTCCTGAGATTCACATCCTCTGAACCTCAGGGAAAGGGAAAACACAATTCTTGTCACTTGCTGTGCCTGTGTTGTGCCAAAGAATGCAATGTGGAGATTATTTTTCCCAAGTGATGGTGTTTTGGTTCCTTGGCCTGTCAGGGTATGTGTGTGTGTGTGTGTGTGTGTGTGTGTGTGTGTGTGTGTGTGTGTGTGTGTCAGGACTGTCAGGACAGTCACGAGACTCAGTGCAGAGTGAGCAGTGAGTGCTTGGCACATTCAGTTTAGATGAAATTTATATAATATAGTCCAATAAAGTAATTCATTAGCCTTCTGCTATCCATGGAGTCACCCTTCTTCCTCCTTCGCCTTGATTTACAATAGAACAAGGTAACATCAAACCAATCTAGAGACTGCTTTCCCTGTAACTGAGATTATCTCTGCCCTGGGGTTTCCAGGCTGGACCACCATTTAATGTAAAGTTCTGTTTATGTTTTATAGGCCTTACAAGAAGAAAAAATCAGGCACACACAAAGCCAAGCGAGCCTGTAGCAGAGCTGATGCACCCAGGCTTTGCTAAGCCAATTAAGCAATCAAATAAAGGCCACAACTGAAATGGACTCCACAGATCAGTGAAATCAAATCGTCAAAATTAATATACTAGGAAATTAGATCAGAATTATGAAGCTGTGACTGAATTTGATTTGTTGGTCTTGGGCTGGGGATATTTACAGGAAGCAGCTCTTTTCTTTGCAGTCTGAAGGGCATTTGTGTCCATCAGGTGTGAGGTTTGTGTTGTTCTTCCCAAAAGAGACCCTCTAAAACAAAGATTGATCCTGACCTGTTCCACTTAAGGAGGAGGCACAGCCACCACAGTGCTGTCAGCAGCTCTGCCTCATTCTTTTCTACCTTAAATCTCCCTGTTGTAACAAGTTACTAGCTGGCTGCTCTGATTTTCCCTTTCTAACATAGAAAATCTTTCCCTAGAAGTGACACAGATGACAGCCATATCAAGCAGTAACAGCTTTGGGGGAAAAAAATAATAAATCCAGAAGAATCTTCCTAATTATATGCAACATTTACAGAGTTTGGTGTTTACTTTTAGGGACCTGTATGTAGTGCTGTTTCTCCATTATAGAGTGCAAGTATGCAAGTGTGTCTTTGAGATAAGGCAGTATCATCCCGGTATAATGGAAAGGAAATGAAAAGAAAGAGTTCAAAATGCTTTATATTTTGGGATCTTCACTTGTGCTGTTGACAGCAGCTGCAACAAAGATTCAGGTTGAAGACAACTTACAATTCATGTAGAACATCTCCGTGGCATTAGCACAGCCAGTGACAAGTCTTGTACCTCTGTCCCTGTGGATTGCACAGCCACGAGAAGGAAAACTTTATGTCCAGAAGCTGTCCATGCTGCCTTCTCCTCTCCATCAGGATCCTCACTCCCTTCAGAGTCCTCCCTGTGGTGATTAGGACCAGACCTGGTGGATGATGTCCCCATGGAAGCCTTGAGCCATGGGGTTACCATGGAGGGTCACTGTCATGAAATATCTGCCAGTCCCATTGCAGGCTGCTTGTCAGAGGAGCAGGGATGTGGAGAGCAGGCTGTGGAAATTCATCCTTGTCTGTGGAAATTCATCCTTGTCTGTGGAAACTCATCCTTGCCTCCCAGCTTAATGAAAAATATTAAGTGGACATATAAATAAATAGATTTATTTATAATATATATTTTATATATTTATGAAATATATATTATAAATAAATCTATTTATTTTAATGCCGTAAAATACGTTAAAAATAAATTCTTTGTGAGTTCTTCTACAGCAGTTGCTTCCTCACCCTAGCTTGGGCAATGAATGCAGGTAAATTCCTATCCTGCCCCGATTAAAGTACTTTTTATTTTTGTCCCATCAGGCTAAATTTTGCTTATAATTTGAGTTTTTCTAGGTTTGATTCAAACTGATTTCAAGGAACCTTTTTGCTAGAGGAGCAGATTTTCATTAGAGCACAGGCTGGGCTGCCCTTGGGTGCAGGGCACAGCCCTCGGGCTGGAGCAGAGGGCTCAGTGAGGGCATGGAGCAGCTCTGCTCTCCCCAAAAATCCTTTATCTGCAGGATGTGATTGACCACAGGCCAGGGCTCACCACCCACCTTTCCCAGGAAAGCCACCTCAGGTTACATCCCTGCCCACAAGGTGATCTTTGAGGTCCCTTCCATCCCAAACCATCCTGTGATCCAAGAGCTGGGGCTTTGGCAGGAGAGGGAGAGGAAAGGAGATTTCTCACCAATTGGTTGGACATCCCCAAGGACGAGCGAGTCCTGAAATCCATCTGTGCCACAGCTCAGCCCAGAGCATGCCAAGGCTGCTGAGGGAACTTCTGTCAGCAGCTCTTCCCCATGGTGAGAGGTGTGCTCAGAGCCAGGCCTTCTGTTTGGGCAAAACCCAACACACGGTGAACTAAAGACATCATTGGAGTCTGGCAGAACTGCAGCACAGCTGCCCAAGGTCGTCTGCAGTGAAAGCAGCCCAGGAGGGTGACAGGGAGATGTTAGCTGGATTTTCCTGTTCTCCTCAGGAAGGCTCAGGGCTCTGGGATCTCACCCCACAACAAGCTCCATGAATATGTGCAGTGATTCTGTGAGCTGATTATTGCTCCCTCCTGGCGGCTCTCCATCTCCCTAACAGCATTAGCATTAATACGGTGCCCAGGGCTCCGAGGATGGCACTGATGGAACTCAACAGCCCCCAAAGAACAAAGGATCCCTTTTCCATGGCTCCCTGTGCCTGTCAGAGGATTGGAGCAGCAGCCTGTCAATCCCGTGCTCGCAGGCGCTTTGCTGATGCGCCCCTGAGCCCCGGGTAGTGCGTGGAATTACATTATCTGAAAAATTAACACAAAACATTCAGCCAAAGCCATGTGCTATTCCCTCCTGACCTGATTATTCTAGATTATTTAACTAAGTAGCCAGCATACCCCCTAATTTAAGTGCTGAATTTCCACCACACAGAACGTTATCTTTTCTCATAAAAGGAGCCCACGAAAAGAGCAAGCTCAATTGCCAATTATGCTTCTTCCATGAAATCTCTTCTATCCCCTTCAGGATAGGTTTGGGTAAAAATATAATTGCAGCGGATAAGGAAGCTTAAGAAAAGATGTAAGTGAAAAATGTTATGTGTTGGCATCTGATTGATCCATTTGAAAGAAAGAGAAGGAGAATTTGATGAGATGGCAAAGAGCTCGTAGTTTGTTTCGAAGGAACCCAGCATTTTTTAACCTGTACAGGGTGCTGAGCTATAATTAAGAACGGCAAGTCAGTGAAAAATCTATTTAAACTCCTGACAGCTTCTCTGCATTAGCATTTTTGACATCTACATTCGCTCTGGCAAATCACTAATGTAATTTTTTTTTTTCAAAATTATTTTTTTATTAGCTTTCTGCGTATAATAACAAAGCAAAAATGATGCTGCAGCCTGGACAGGTCTTTAACTCAAAAGCTCAGCAGTTACATTGTACTTGATTACCTGCATGATTATTGTTTTTATTCTGGAAGAAGTTTCGTAAATATGTTTTCATCTATAGAGCATCTTTAAAGGGAAAATAAGTGTTTGATACTGTTAATCAGTGAAAAGTATGGCAAACCCTGGATTACAAACACTGTGATTAATTGATGCCAAGATACTCATCCCTGCAGATTTTTTATTAATAATAATAATAAATAAAACCAATAATTTATAAAATTACTTTTATTATAATTCATTATCATAATTACTACCATTATTATTACTATATAACCATTATTATCGTTATTAGCATTATTACCATTATTATTTCCTTGGGGTGAACTTTGAGTTATACAGGTCTTTGCCATTAATAATTATCCTCAGGCAAGGGAGGAACCATGGCTCAAGCCTGGTAACTTGTGTATAGGTGTAATATTTTCAAACACATCAACAATCTTCCTCAAAGTGTGGAGAATTTGTGATAACATTTAAGTCAGATGCACTGTGAATGTGTTGGGTTTAATTTGATAGCAAAGAAATACCATCATTAATTAGAATGCTTTCAGATTAGTGTTTGTCTTGCATAATTCAACATTTGCCAAAGTTCAGGAAAGATATGCACTAAATAGAAATTATTACTTTGATAATGCTGCTACATTTCCTCTCCTTATTTTTAATATGGCTTTTTAATTTGGGTAATGAGTATATATCACTAATCATTTTGAAAGCCTATTACCAACACCAACCAATTCGTCAGCTTGAGTTAATAATTTACTTTGTTAGAAAAATTGGAACCGGACACAGCTGTGGAGGGCTGAAGGAAATAAATAATAATAAAAAACAGCCTCCTTAGCAGATAACCTATTTTCCTATGTGCATAAAACGCCCCTTGTTCTGTCAGGACTTGTTTTCCCACTGCTGGAGCTCTTTGGTGGCCATTAAGCTCCTGCTCCAGACACATTCTACTGCAGGGCATTTGGAAATTAAATGCTGGAGGAATTAGAAGAAGAAGGTCTTCTCCCATACTTAATTTTCCCATGCATTATTACTAGCAGCCTCTGCACTGCTAATGCCCTTCTCCCACTGTGTAGGCATGAGCTGGCAAGGTCATTTGTTTTTCAGCGTGTTTACTGGAAAAATGCAGTTGCATCTGAATGATTGTTTTGGGAAAAATAAAAATCTTGGGATGAGTCATAAGTGAAGAAAAAAAGGTCATTTGAGAAGATTTCAATAAGGGGAGAAATTGATAAAGAATATGGAAATGCATTCTAATTAGAATGAAAAGTTTGGAGACTGCACCCTGTAGTGAAATTAGTGTCTGCAGCAGACAATGCTCCTCATTAACAAATCGGGACCTCACTTTTATTACACTTAAACCAAGATTCTTCCCTGTGTCCTGCCACTTAAAAACATGCATCAGTGACCACAACACTCACCCGTGGCTACCCTGAACCCTCTGCATCCGTGAGCAGAAAAAGCTCTGAAAGGAGCCCCAGTGAGGGATGCCACAGAGATGGAGTGCTCTGTGCTGGAGCTGAATCTGCCTTTGAATGGTGGAAGAATAATAAGGACCCTGCCTACTGAATCATGCTAAATGCAGCATTTATTTATTTTTAGTGCAGTTTTATCTGGTGACAATGCAGTCATCACAGCCTTTTGTTGTTAAGGTGTGTGTATATTTCTATTTGAAAACCTTAGGATAAGAAAGGCATGAACAGTAAAGCTTTGAACAGGAGCCCCATCCAAGCAGTCACAACTCCAGTTCCCCCAAGTTCTGACATTTTTCATTACTGTGGGTCGCTCCATGGGAAGGAGGGGAAGCAAAGAAAGAAATGAGCAAACACCCGGAGAAATTTAAATGAGAAGCCTTGTCTTTAATAAGATCTTGCTGTGACATTAATCCCTGTCTGCAGCTGAGGTATTGTTTGCCTTTGTGGGAGCCCTGCTCAGCTCCTGCCTCCTGTGCTGGGAGTCAGCCCCAGCCCTGGGCACAGCCCAAAGCCCAAAACTGGCACAGCTGTGCCCAACCTGCCCCAGCCCTGTAAAAAACTGCCCCAGCCCTGGGCACAGCTCTGCCCAAACCTGCCCCAGCCCTGGGCACAGCCCTGTCAAAAACTGCCCAGCCCTGGGCACAGCCCAAAGCCCAAAACTGCCCCAGCCTCGGGCACAGCTCTGCCCAAACCTGCCCCATGCCAGGTGAGCTCAGCCAGGTACAGCCCAAACCCAGCGTGCCCCAGGCACTGAAACATCTCCTCACATTTCCCACTGGAACATTCCACCAAAACCCAGCTCTTTGCACACAGTGAGCTTTAACATGTTTCCTATTTTCTGATGAAAGCGAATTTTGCTGGACTATGGGGAGTGCTGGTTTATGGCTGCTTTCAGCCCACATGCTTGGAGAGCGGGAGCTGCATCTGCACAGCTGAACCAGCCCCATCTGTGCCAGGGGCTGCCCATGCCCACAGCTCCTCCAGCCAGCCCTGCCAGCCCTGCAGTGCCCAGAGCCACGCTACAGTGCCAGGAACCTCACCTGAGCTGCCCCAGCAGCAGGGCTGGGTGCCCAGGCTGATCCCTCACAGACACCTGAGAGCCCTTCCAGCACCTGGAGGGGCCACAGGACAGCTGGAGAGGGACAGGACATGAGGAATTACCCCATTTAGGAGCTCACACAAGGGCTAACCCTCTTTAAACTGGAAGTGGGGGTTCAGATCAGATATTAGGCAGGAATTCTTCCCCGGGGGATTGGTGAGGCTCTGGCACAACCCCTGTGGATGCCCAAGCCCTGAAGTGTCCAAGGCCAGGCTGGACAGAGCTCTGAACAACCTGGTGGAGTTACAGTACCCCCAGCCATGGCAGGGGCTTGCAGAAGGTGATCCAAAGCATCCCTGGGCTCTGGGATGCAGCAGGGATGAATTCCCCCATCCCTGGTGTCTCAGAGAACATCGGGGACAGACACAAAGCCTGACCAGCATAGCAAGAGCAGGCTGCTTTTATTTACTCCTTTAGTCCTGTGGAAAGAAAGGGGAGCAGGGTGTAGATAAAGGTAATAAACACCTCCAAGCTGTGGCAGGGCTGGAAATGATTCTGCTGTTTATGGTTTCTCCTGGCCACAAGTAATTCTGTGTCTGTTCAATGGGCAGCAGTGGCTGGGAGCACAGGGCTGGGCCAGGGGCAGCAGGATGACAAAGAGGAGCACACAGCCACAGGGCAGGCATCCCTCTGCAGCTCTGTGGGCATTTCTGACTCTTCTGCTGCTTTATGGGCCTTGTTCTGTCTGCCCAAACACCTGTATCCCACTGGTGCCAGCCCCAGGAGCCTCCTGGCAGTGTGAGACATGAACAGCAGACATGAACCGCGAGGGTTTTCCTGCCATGGCACAGCCTGGCTGCTCACACACCCCCAAACACACCCAAACACACCCCTACACCCCTCACAGCTCTCTGGATTATCCACTGCCCAGCTGCTCCTGCTGTGTTGTGCCATTTGGGTAAATGATATTAAACCCATGAATTTCTGTTCCTGCTCTGTCAGAGCTCACCTGGCTGAGGTGATTTTGGGGTCCCTGCTGCCCCAGGCTGGCAGAGCTGGAGGGGGGATGCTGCAGAGCTGCAGCTAATTACAGTCAAACATCACAACTTTAGACAACTCTAATGTTTGCAGCTGGAAAGACTTAAAAGCTATTTGCCTCTAATCTCCCTCTGACAATCAATGAATTGAACAGTAAATGTTATTAGACTAATTTACTGTTCATCAAGAGTGAGAAATGAATAGAATAATTTACTATTCATACATCCAACTGTGTGACATGTGTACAGATCAGTTTGAAAGAAAAAGCAACATTAGGGTTCCAGTTCTCCTCCCATACCTTTTTTTTTATTCCAATTTATCTCCATTCTCATCCTAAAGCTGCTCTGGCTTTGCCCCAGTGGCAGAATGACCACATCTGTTTGGATGCACATCTGCCTTTGCTCCTTCCCAGTCATCTCAGTGTTCTCCGCTGAGGAAAGCGGCCAAAACCTGCACAGCTCAAAGGGAAGCCCCTGCTAATTCTCACTGCTCCCTGTGAGAGGCATTTACCTCCAGGTTCAGGTGCCTCCCATGAGGATGTTATGGCTGTGCTGCATTTGAGCACCTCATCCTTCTGCTGTGGCTTATTTGGGAGTCTGCAGCACACAAGGAGTAAATTGGGTTGATTTTTCTTTCTAGGACAAAACAGGGATGGTGAAAGGCTGGAAAACCTGAATATCCTTAGAGAGTTTGGCAATATCCGTGTGTGGAAAAAATCCAACCCAACAGGTCTACAGCCTCTCCAGTCAAATAGTCTGAATATTTTAGATGTTAAAACAGAATATGACATCACTTTCTGGATGTCACAGGCCTGAGCACAAGGAAAGGACACTAAAAATGTGAGCACAAGGAAAGGACACTGAAAATGGGATCTGGAATGGCTGGAGCTGAGGTTCTCAGTGGGGCTGGTGTTACCTCTGATGTGGATGCCCTTCCAACCCTTAGTGATTGTTTCTGGAGTCCAAACTCTGGGTTTCCTGGTGATGGTAAGAGGTGTGGCAGCCCTGCTGACTTTCCCTTCAAGCCCAGCACAAGACTGATGCCCTTCCCATTGGTTCTCCTTGCCTAAATTCATCTTTTCAGCAAGTTGCACCAAACAGGAGCAGTTTTCCAGACCAGAGGCAATAGCTGGTGAGTGCACACAGACAACTCTCACTTCACTGTACAGCTCTCCCAGCACCCTGAGAGACGCCACAGCTCTCATTCTGATAAGCAAATGCCACCACCATCTGCCACCTCCCATCTCCTCTGGAGGAGCCTCAGCTGTCCCTGCACTCCAGCACTTCCCTTTGGAGCAGCTTTAGAGCTCTGTCCGCAAGCTCTGAAGTGCTGGCGTTGAAAAGAAAATCTGACAAAACCAAAGATTCAGCCTTGAAGATTTAGGATTGCTTTTGCTTTTAAAACTATTCACGAAACAAAGCAGAAAGTACAGTTTTATAATCTTCCCCTGTTTCTGAGCATATTTCTTCTCAGGACCTGCCAGCCAGCCTTGTTTCTGTCCCAGTCCCCCACCAGCACCAGTACAAGAGATCCCAGCAGCCAAATGCCCCATCAAGGCTCACCTGAACCTCCTCCTTCAGGATATCATAATAAGGAGGAAAGGCACCTGAGGAAAGACCCCTGAGGAAATACACCTGAAAAAATACACCTGAGCTAAGGACACCTCAGGAAATACACCTGAGGAAAGGCACCTGAAAAAATACACCTGAGCTAAGGACACCTGGGCAAAGGTTCTGTGCCCTGTGGGAGCCCAGCCCTGCCCTGCAAGGCAGGAGAGCTGGGCTGTGCAGGGCAGAGCTGATGCTGGCTGAGCTGCAGCCAGCTCTGCTGTCTGTGCTAGGCAGTATTTGAAAAATAGAATCAACACATCAAATGTTCTGTCATGTAAGTTTTCCGTGTCAAGGAAAATAGCCCAAGGCCCTTCTTCCCACATTTGCTGCTACAACAGCCAGACAACCTGGCCTCTGAATTTATTCTGGTCTTTAATCAGGCAAA
This sequence comes from Zonotrichia albicollis, assembly GCF_047830755.1. Classification (NCBI taxonomy): domain Eukaryota; kingdom Metazoa; phylum Chordata; class Aves; order Passeriformes; family Passerellidae; genus Zonotrichia; species Zonotrichia albicollis. The sequence goes on from NC_133832.1 coordinate 19,778,014, forward strand.
AATCCCTGTGATCTCTGAGCTGGGGCTGCATGGCTCTGGAAATAGATGGTGCAGTTTACTCAAAGGAAGGCACTCACCCAGAGCTGCTGGGGCCTGTGGTCACTGTGAGAGTCACACACGTTGTGCACAGCCATGGAAACGTGGGGATGTTCTCATCTCACAGCCCTGTCTGTGCAGTGAACATCCAGCGTGGCAGCTCCAGAGCCACTCCTGTGCTCAGTGTCCCTCTGTGCACGCACAGCAGATGCTCCCCAGCACCCAGATCACTCTCAGTGCTGCTTTCATCCTCTCCTCATTCCTCTGCTCGTTGTTTCCATCTCTTGTGCTGTGGTTTGCCTTTCCCCAGCTGTGTTGCCCTAAGAACAAATCTGGTCCTGCACAGCTCAGGCACAGCGAGGCTGCACAGGATGCAGGGTCACTGCTGCTCTTAATTGGTTTTGTTCTCCAGGTTAGGGCACAAATAAAACTTCAATTGGCCAGAGTGGGATTTCCCCTCCTGTGCTTGCCTTTCCACCTTAATTAACGACTTCAGAGGTTTTTCAGGATTCTGTGGGATGCAAGTTTTGCCTTTAGGAAAGAGCAAACACCTAAATGTGTGTTCAGCTGTTGGAGGCTCTGCCACTGGCAGCTGCAGGTGGAGCAGGACCATCATGGTGCTCATCAAAGTCTCCATTTCGGTTCTGAGGACTCTGAGTAACTCAGAGCTCTAAAGTGAGCACACTCTGAGGAGAGAAAGGATGTAAAACATGAGCCAGGGTTCAAGAGCAAGCGAAGCCTCAGCAGCCTTTTGGCCAACATGCAGTTACTCTGGCAGGCAATGTGGTTTTCTTGTATATGCATTAAACCTCAGCAGTCAGTAGGTTTTCTGTATATGCATTAAACCTCAGTAGAGCTCTGTGCTGCCACTGCCCCTCTCTCCCGTGGTGCAGCCCTGGTTGCTCCCACTGATCTGAGCTATTTCTGAGCTCAAGCAGAAGGTTTATCATCCCTGCTGTTCTACCCTGCGAGCAGGAGTTTAAAAAAGGTCGACCACTGTGTTCAGGCAACATCAAATTACTGTAAAACAAGTGAGAAACTGCAGCAATATATGGGGAATCTCAGCATCTCCAGCTCTCTCTCAGGCTTGGTTATAAGTGGGTGGCAAACTGTTGCATTCCTCACAGAAACACGAGCCTTTAGCCCAGACATCCCTCCCAAACTGGTGAGCAGAACGGGTTTCAAATGAAAATGTTTTGTACCTGGACATGCCCTGGTGCACCTGGCATGCTTTGTGCGAGCTGTCTAATGAAGAGTTTCGTGTTGAAAGCAGCTTCAGGCTGGTTTGCCTTTGTTTGATAAAAACGATGGGAGAAGATGTGCACGGCTCCTGGGAGGATGTGTCACACACAGCTCTGGGCAGGGATGTGAGAGGAGCTGGGCAGCTCCTCATCAGTGCCTGTGGTCTCCCAAAAATGGGTGGGAGCCCCTCAGAACCCAAAACCAGCCTGCACACAGCCCTTGGTCTGTGCCAGCTCTTCCTCTGCCACTGAGAACACTCCTGGCCCTTCCAAGCTACACTGAATCACTCACTGGGTGCCTCTGCAGCCCAAACACACCTGTCCTGCATCTGTCACAACCTGAGTGTCCTGCATGCACACCTGGAACTCACCCTGCATGCACACCTGAGTGTCCTGCACGCACACCTGGATATCCTGCATGCACACCTGGAACTCACCCTGCACTCCCTCCCTGGCTCGGGGCCGCCATTCCCGAGCTCATTTCTCACCAATTACTTGTCAAACAACGTATAATTAAATAGCACAGAACTGCCTGCGATGCATCTTTGGGTCTTTAAGCCAGTTTTTTTTGCTTCCCCCGTTTGTGGCGTGCCTCTACAGCACTTCAAGGCTACTGCACACTGCAGAGCAGCAGAGGAACAGAGTGATAATTGAACAATTAACAAGTGATGTCATAAAACAATGCACTTAAAATAAAATGCATAATTAAAATAAGTGAACCAAAAAAAAAAAAAAGATGTTACAACATAGACACACAAATGTTGACTGTAAGTCTCATATAGGAACTGAAAAAATAGTAATAAAAAGGGAAAAAGATAGTACTACAGTGGTTAAATAAAATTGTGGCATAAACTAGCAAACATCTCTGTGATTTGCCAAAAAATATAATAACGTTGCAAAAGAATTATCCTCTGAAGTTACCAAGTCTGGAGCATAAAGCAGTGCTTTGGTGGCTCCCTGTGTCATTACTTGCTACCAAGGCACGGCGCTGATGGGCTCGGTGGGACCCCTGCATTCAGCCATAGATCAGTAGGCAGGAAAGCAGAGCTCCCCCCAGATTCCCTGCCTGGAGAGTTGTTAGGATCCATGCTAGTTCTTTAAAGAGCAGAGCTGTGTACAATGCTGCACTCACAAAGACCCCATTAGGAATATAATCTTCTGCTACAAATGAGATGTTTGGGGAAAAGAAAACCACAAGAAAGCTGAAAGCAAAAAACAAAAACCAAAAATACCAACAACGAACAGGCGTGCTTGACTGAAGTTCACTGTAAGTGCAGTTAGAATGCAATTTTTAGGGGCTCTGCGTGCTGCCTGTACCTCTGCCCCTGGGAAGGGCCACAGAGGGGTCACTCCTGCTCCTCCAGGCCAGGCTGCCAGGCTGGATTCACCCCTGGCTCCCACTGCCATGGGCACCCAGCATGGAGCTGTTACCATCAGCCCACACCTGCAGCCTGCTCATCCACAGCCCGTGCAGCCCCCTGCTCCCGTTTCTCTGCTTTCTTTCAGCACGTTTAATTCCTTTTTCTCTAAACACAAGACACTGGAAAAGGTTTTAAAGCGTGAGGCAGACGTGCTTTCCAAGAATAATTGCTCCTTGGCTGATGCACAGGAGCTCTGCTCATGCATTTCTGGGAGATGCCTGCAGACTGCTAACTGCTCTGGAAGCCTCTCAGCCTTTGCTGCCTGCAAATGGCATTATTATTCACTAATCGCCTTGGCTCACCACGTTGTCTTTTGGTTAGTTAGCAGCTATTCTGCAAGTCAGAGACAGGCAGAGAGGAACATATGTTTAAGCAGTAGCCAACTTGTGACCTGTAAAAAAACCATCCTGGAAGGTTTTCTCGGAGCAATCCCCACCATTAGCTGGGAGCGATTAGCAGTCAGCAATGGGAAGGGGTGTCCCCCACTCCCACGAGACAGCTGCTGTGTCTCAGGCAGGTCCTGCATAGGAGGATGAGGAGGATGCAGAGGATGCTCCTGCAGCTGCTGCCTCGGGGTCAGGGAGCAGGAGCTGCCAGGATTCCATGGGGGTAAGAGCAGAGAGTGACCCCGAATGTCCACGGTGCAGCATTCCCAGACTTGTGCACCTAAACGACAAATATTCCTAAATCTCATTAAAACTCAGGAGGACTTAATTAAAAAATCCTTCGTGGTTTGTTTTTTTCTAAAGGTTAGGGATTGGGTTTGTTTCATTTTGTTTCTCTAAGGTTACTTGCTCACCTGCTCATTTCTTTTTGGATGTTGTAGGATTCTGTTATTTACTGCTCAGGCAGTCCCAAGCACTGCTCTGCTGACATTTCACGGTATTTAGTATTGACCAAACACTACATGATAAATCTTTATAATACTCCAGAGACACCATCAGGGGAGCAGTTACAAATGTATACATTGCAGTGTGCTGTGTTCTGGGTTAAATGAAATATAAAACCCCATGGCCAGGCTGGCACTAACGTCTCTATCAGTGTTCCATCACACCAGCTGCAGGTGTGGTGCTTGCCATTGAGACATCAGCGTTTGTCAATGGCTGCAGATGGTAACTGATGGATTCCCCTTCCCTGGGCACTGGGGATGGCATGGGAGCTACAGGAGCAGCAGCATCTCACCCCAAGCACTGCTCTGACCTCATGGGAGCTACAGGAGCAGCAGCAGCTCACCCCAAACACTGCTCAGATCAATGGGAGCTGCAGGAACAGCAGCATCTCACCCCAAGCACTGCTCAGACCCCGTGGAGCACCCACACACACAGAGGGACAGGGTGGCACAGGCCATTCAGCATGGTCACCCTACCCTCCTACATGCAAAGCCTTCTGCTCCAGGAGAAGAGCTTTTCCAAGCTCTCTGAAAGTTCTGCACTAGTTTTGAGTTTTGGTTAATTTACAGCCAAGTTGATTTCGCCATCATTAGCTTTTGTACGTTCAGACACACTTTAATTTTCTTTGGAAGATGCAGACGTGTGTACAGCTAGATAATGCCCTGTTTATTTTACTGACTAATTCATCACTTAAAGTGCAAGGCTATAGGTTGAGAGACCAAGACTTATGCACAGTTCCACACCCCTAAATCAGGCCAATAAAAGTTAAATTCACACTGTTTGCAAGCACTTCATGCAGATGGAAAATGTCACCTTGTCTGAAATACTTTATGGTGCGATGCCGAAGCAAAAAGAAATCCCACCGTGAGAGATTAAAAAGCTTCACTAATGCTTAGCTGGGAGGCACAGGGCTCTGTGCTGCCTCCTCCCCGTGCAGTGGGGAGCCTTTGCTGGCAAGCAGCAGCTGGTGCTGCTCTGGCAGGGTACAGAGAGCTCCCCCAGTGCCCCAACACCCCCCTGGCATCACTGAGGGCAATCCTGAGCAGGGCTGGAGGGGGCAGCCCTGGTTGGGCACAGAGAGCTCCCCCAGTGCCCCAACACCCCCCTGGCATCACTGAGGGCAATCCTGAACAGAGCTGGAGGGGGCAGCCCTGGTTGGGCACAGAGAGCTCTCCCAGTGCCCCAACACCCCCCTGGCATCACTGAACCTGATCCTGAGCAGGGCTGGAGGGGGCAGCCCTGGTTGGGCACAGAGAGCTCCCCCAGTGCCAGCCCTCACTGGAACAGAGCTGCCTGGCCCTGTGAGCTTCACACCCACTGAAGCAAAACCAGCAGCCTCCAAAGCCCCATTCCCAGGTGGGAGAGACAGAAATTGAGGGTGGATCCGCTGCTCCCAGCACACCTGTGCCACCCAGGCCTGTGGTGGCTGCCAGGGCAGGAGCGATCCTCACCCCAAAAGCGCCAAAGCTGCTCTGAGCCCCCCGCGTGCCCCTGCCAAAGAGGGGGCATTGCCCAGCTCTGTGCTGGGTGGCACAGCTGGCTGCAGGCACAGCAATAAACGCTCTGAAAGCGTTTGTGCGCTGGGAAGTGAGGCTCTGCAAACAGCTAATGGGGGTATTTCAATTCCCTATTAATTGCATATTTATTACTCGGCTGCTGCAAGGAAACGTCATGTTACGTTGATTAAAGCTTTGCAAGCTGTACAGTAAATATTTTAAACAAAAAAGGTTTTGATCTCTGTTGCTGTTGGGAAGGGTGGGGGGAAGTTGCCATTAGAGCTGCTGTAATTAGCAAACTCCATTGCAGACAGTATTTCCCACAGGCTCTGCACCATGCTTCGTGTGTGTCTGCATGTATTTAGACTGAATATTATTTTATGTATACGTTATCTATAAATTATATATACTTTTATATATATATATATATATCATGTGTGAAGAAAAAAGGAAGAAAGCCTGTGCTGCTATCTCTCATCTTGCAGATTGGAAAGATAAAAGACTTAAAAGGCAGAATAGAAAGGGGAATTTTGGTGCCTTGACTGAAGTTTGGGGGGTTAGATGACCTGCCTGCCAGCCCTGGCTGCCCAGAAATCCTGTCTGATTAATGAAGTCCTGCAGAAGCCTCTGCTCCAAAGTGCCAAGGCTCTGCACAGATGCTTTTGGTCCCCCTCTCTTGCTGGTGTCACTGCTGGTCTGTATGCAAGGCCAGATTTCACTGGAGAAGGTTTGTCAGCATCACCCAGACACGGGGCAGAGATGACCAGCACAGCCACCCCGAGCTTTGTCTCCTCTCCATCTGTGCAATGTCACCAACCCACCCCAACAGCAGAGAAAAAACCAGTCCATATTTCTGACAGACCGAATCATCTTCATCTGCAGTTCAGCCCCGCTCACCTCCTGCACCAGGAGCTGCCACAAACAGAGCCCACAGCTGGGCCGTGCCATCAGTGTGTGCCCAGCAGAGCTCTGTGCTCCCCTCAGAGCAGCTCAGGTGAGTCCCAGCCCTGCTGTCCCAGCCCTGCTGTCCCAGCCTGCAGCAGCAGCAGAGCCCTGGTTCCAGCCCCTGTGCTGGCCAAGGGCAGCTCCCTCTTCCCCAGCTTTCCTCTTCCTGACACACGGCATGAATCAGAGCAGGCATCAGTCACAGCCAGCCAAACAGCTGTGCACACCTGCCACAGCACAGGACAAGTCAAACGGCACTGATGGAGGACAGAGCTCAGTGATTCACAGCGCAGTGATTCACAGTGCTGGGTGAACCAGGGGTGGCTCTGGCAGGCTCAGCCAGCCCAGGCTCAGCCCCAGGGCTGCAGGACCAGCTCTAACACAGAGCAGTGCTGAGCTTTGATAAACCCTTCAGGGCCCAGGCACTCCTCAGGGCTCTCATTCTTTGCTCCCTTCAAACTTGACTCTGTAACCCCAGCGCATGGAGCCCATGTCCCATCCTGCCCCCATGTCCCGCCAGCACCCAGAGCTGCTGCAGGCAAACCAAGGGGCCATTTTCAGGAGCAGGATTTGTCGTTGTCAAGCCTTAGGAGTTTGTTAAGCTGCAGTATTTGACTTGGCTCGTTTCCTACAGTGGCTCCCTCTCGGAGCTGTGTGATTGCAGGCGATGCAGCAGTTATTAACAGCAAAGCAAGTTTCCATCTCTTATGATTGTACATGGAGGCTCAGAAGTGTGAACCTTCAAAGGCACAAAATGCAGAAAGCAAAACCAGAAATTATTCAGAATTTATTTCTTCAACAAAGGTTTTTGAAACCCTTTTCAAAATTCAAGGGACCTTATGTCTGATTTTTGAAACAAAAGTTGGCAGTGCTAAAACCAAATGAGCCGTATTTACATCTGACTGATTTCTGTGAATGAAAGGGTGGCAGTGGGGGTTTGGGGGAGACACAACTCCATTTGGCAAGTCCCAGCACAGAGAAAAGAACTTAAATAAACAAAGCAGGAACGGAGTACTTTCAAAAAGAATCAAACAGCATGGACCATTAATGTTTTAAGAGATAGGAGCTGTATGTGAGCCAACCATCCCCAAGATATTTATTTCCTATCTTTAAAATTGGGAATTGCATTAGAACAGGTAGAACCTTTCAAAGCTGGGAAAATTTTTAAGGGCACTCACTATACTTTAAAGAAGACTTCAAAAACCATCTCCAGTATTGAGCTGAATAAGTTGAAGAGATTTGTAGGTTATAGCAAGGGAGAGTGATGGGAATACATACAGAGCAAGCTGGTTACTGCAGTAAACAAACCTCCCCCAAACCAACAGCAAGTGCTTCAGCTCAGGAACAAATGTTTCACATGGAGAAATCCATTTTAAAGCGAGACAAGGTGCTGGGTAAACACCAGCCAAGAGCTATAAAGCATTGCTGGGGAAGGTGAAAGCCAACCAGCCTTGGCCATTGGGCTGGCAAGGGAGAGCAGAGCCAGACTGAGAGCAGCCTTGAGCAAGCCAAGCCCTGAAGGCTCTGAAATTAAAAATGATAAAAAAGGAGACGTTTTCATTGCAAAGGGGGACAGCACAGCACAGCTATAGAGGCAAGGCTTCAAGCAGGGCTGTTCAAATCCGTGACAAAGGCAGCGAGAAGGCGCCGCTCATCGCGCAGCACCGAGGGCAGCCCAGCCCGCTGCAGGAGCGAGCCATTTCCTCTCCTGCACAGAGACATTATCAATAATTGACTCACACCGAGCCTTTCCCTCATTGCTGGGTGCTGGAAAGTTGTTCCCCCACCCAAAAATATGGAAGAAGTGCCACCCTCAGCCCAGTGCCAGCCTGGGTGTCCCCAGCATGCCCAGCCCCTCGCCATCCTGCCCATGGACCGGGGGCCTTCACTGCCCCCTCACCTCTGCAGGGCTCTGCCCAGGCAGCTCTGGCACTGCCCTTGTGGCCACAGTGCCCAGGTCCCAGCACAAGCTCCATTTCCCACCAACAGGAGGACTGTCTGACCTGGAACCCTGTCTAACAGCCCCAGCTTCCTTGCTTCCCCACAACTCTCCTTCCCTTTGTCTGACAAAAATAACTCTACCTCTTACATCCTTGCAATATTGCCTCCCTTCCATGTTAGTACTATATTATTAGTAGTATTAGTAGTAGTATTGACAATAACAACAACAATAATGATAACGATAATTTTATAAGCCATTTGGATCTTCTTTTTTCAGAATTTCTCATTTTATAATTACTATTCTGAAAGCCAGACTCATTATTTCGATGCCTTATTATTAAAATTTTATCTCTTTAGGCTCTGCCAGTTATCCAGGTTGCTTCAGGGGTGGACTGAGGGGTCCAAAGGCTTCCTCGTTTGCCCGTAGCTCGGGGCAGACAAAGTGCAGGGCATGCCCAAGGCTGCTGTGAACGGATCCCTTTAGCCCTGCACGAGCCAGCCTGGGGCAGGGCAGCCCCCTGAGCCCCCAGCCTGAGCCCCACAGGCCAGACAGGGCCCTTTGAGCCAGCCCAGCACTGCCCATGGGAGCCCCTGCACCTCGTGCGCTCTCTGCCATTCCCCTGCAGGCAAACATCTTCCCAGATACTGTGAAGAGCCCTTGGTATAATATAGGATCATGTCCAGGACACTCCATTACCAAGAAGATACTTAACTAATGTTCTGCTTGTAGCAGGAGGTCACAGGAGATTTATCTGAAGAGATGCACATAGAAAGAATTAGCAGACAAGCCATTTCACAACCTCTAATACCCTCACCTTCTTAGTTGCTCGGCTGAAATGCCTTCAGGGATACGTTTTACAGGAGCTCAAAAGTGAACTGGAAACTGCTTAGATCACACAACTTATGCATTTTAAATAGCAGTGTAAAATACAGTGCTTGACAAAAGCCCAGTGTTGTAGTGAGCAGGAAAGCCCTGCTCTGGGCAGGCAGGCTGCAAAAGTTGCAGCCAGTACAATGGAGAAAACCCCTCATACAGCAAAACAAATCTGTGACTTACTAAAGTTTATGATTAAAATTTAAAGACTGTTCAAGTTTTATTCCCCATAGCTGCTGCTCCCTGGACAAGAAGAGACAGAGGGAGACTGACCTTGAATAATTAAGCTGGTCTGTGGCACCAGATCAATTGCTGGTATTGGCAGAGCTCCACAATCAGGCATTTTGAAATGCAAGTGTCAAAGTGCACGTAACTGTGGGGCTTTTGGTGCAAAGCAGCCAATATAAAGGAGAAGAGGTGAAGAGTGAGAGAAAATAGATTGTGGAGTTTTGAGCACAGTCATGGGGGAGGGATGGGTAAAGTTTTCATTTCCCAACTCTAACAGGGCAAAAATTGCTGCTGACAGAAACCTGACATGTTGTTTTTTCCCCCTGTAACCTTGAAGATGTCACCTGGAGCAAGCTGAATGTCTCCTGAGCGACTTAAATCCATCACCAGCTCTGGAAACAGACTCTGAGCAAGTACCAGTCAACACTTTAATTGAAAATAAACGCTGTAAATCCAGGGAAACCTCTCTGTTCAACATCAATTACTGGACAAACCCAAAGGTGTTTGAGCCCAGGTGAGCATTCCCAAACGTGGTGGGCATTTCTGCTGCTGTTTCTGCCCCCCCTCAGATCACAGTGCTAAGGTGACCCACCAGAACGGAATGTGGCAAATTTTATAACAGCCAGGCAAGGCTTTATATCAATGTCTGCCAAATAAGACTTCGTATTAATTTCAGGAGCCACGGGAACTCCAATTTAAATCCCTCCCAATCCCTTGACCTACAAATGTGTACGTGCAGGAGCAGCATCAGGCAGATCAGGCAATCATTGTGCTCCAGTGCAGCAGCCCTGGAGGATGCCCTTGGTACTGGAGCTGTTCCTCAGGCTCTCTGCCAGACAGAACCCAAAACCACTTAGGTGGCCTTCTGTGAACAGGCGAGGGACAGCAGGCAGGCAGAGAGGATTTCCCACACACAAAGGCCCAAGGTCCCCTGGTTCCCTGGCCAAAGGCTCTCTGCAGCACGAGGAAGGTGGCAAGGTGCTGGCACGGATGTCACAGGGCACTGGGGACTCTCCTGTCCCCTCCTGCAGGGTGGCCTGTGCATCCCTGCCAAAGGAGCAGCAGCATGGAACAGGGAAGGGAGCGGACCTTGCCATTCCACTGCCAGCCCCATGATGTTATAGCAGGTTTTGTGGTGCCTGCTGTTCTCCAGAGAGCTCCAGCACCTCGAGTTGTGTGATGAGACAGCAGCAGCATCCCTAGATGCAGTTTTACAGCTCATCACGAGCCACAATTTTCTCAAGAGTATCCTATGGATGCAAATTCCAGGAGGAAATCAAAACCAACCCAAACACAATGAACAAAGAAGAGAATTAATTCCTAGCCCAAGTCATTGCCTACAAGATTTTGCCATGAATACGTGGGGTGGCCATTCTGTAGTGACCTGGAGACCTGGCTCAAAGTGCAGCGTGAGGAGTGAGGAAAGCTTGGTTATGGCAGCTGCAGGTCAGATGGGCTGGGCAGGGAGAAGGACAATGGTTTCCTCATGTTCTCCCAACCCATGAGCACCCTTGCCAAGGACTGCGAGGACCCTGCACTGCAGTTAGGAGAGCAGGAAGGGAAGGCACAGCCCCTCAGGGCTCAGGGACAGTCTGTTCCAGCTCCCAGTGAGCAATGCCGGTGCCTTACAGGCCTTCAGTGCCTTTGTTCTCCCCTCCTTCCACTCCATGGGCTTCTGGTTTGCACAGTTTCCACGACAGAGTGAGGGGGAATCAGCAGCCCGGGCTCCCCTCCTCGGTGGAGATGCTTTGAAACTTTCAAAGAACCCAAGTCTTTGCCCACATCCCTGTTAATATGCACCAACTCTGCTCCTGATGCACTCCATTGTAAATGATGTATGAAATGAAATCTCCTCGCTCGCCTAATGCGGAGAAGAAAGGCTCTGTAGGCAACACTGCAGCATCCCCATCCAGAGATAAAGGCACAGAAACCTCACACTCCCTATGAACATTTTTTTTTAAGTTGTTGCTCTTCAGTGTTGGTGTTTCTCCCTTTTATTTTTTTTTCCTTTTTTTACTGAGAGTGGGGATTTGAATTCAGATTTCACAGAGAAACCCAAACGACTTACATGTGTTTCTAAGCCTTTCACAGCAATTGTGTGACTGTTCCCGTCCCCTCCTCAGAGGGAATAGCAGCAGCAAATTCATTAGCCCCACAAAGCAGCAGAGTGAAAGAATGGCTTAAAACTTGCAGGAGGGAAGAGGCCGAGTACGTGGGGGATCGGCAGTGGATGTTAAGCTTGATCTGGATTTGAGACCTCCTTCCAGTTTTATATGAAGCTGTTTCAACACCAGACTGTGCTGGCAGGCTCCGAGGGGAAAAGGGATCAGTGTGGCCCTGGAGCCATGGTGGGAGCAAAGCCTGAAGGTCAGCAGTGTAAAACAGCAAATGCACCACGGGCTGCTCCAAATGATGGATTAGCTAAGGGCAGAGGGAAAGCCGCTGGCAGGGAGATTGGGGAAGGTGACTGAGACATTGCAAGAGGCACAGAGCGAATATCTGCTGGTAACAAACAGCCACGTGCTGCTCACACAGCCCTCAGCAGGGTTTACTACTGATAGACCAACCTCAGCAGCCCCTGGGAGCCCTCAGAGGCCTCCATGCACTCAGGCCATCTCTCACAGAGCTGCCCTGCTGGGCCAGGCAGAGCCCAGCTGGGGAGGGAGAGCTTGTGCTGGCAGAGACAGGCAGGGTGAGAGCTGTGTGCCCTCCAGAGGGCAGGCACAGCCAGGGGTGCCCCTGCCCTCCCACATCCCCCCAGGTACCTCATCTGCACTGTGACACCAGAGCTGAGGAGAGGATGAGCAAAGCTTTGCCAGAATCAGAGATCAACAGGACATGCTGTGTGAAAGCAGGCACGAGGACCCTCCCAAAGCCCCACTCTTAACCCCCCTTGGGTGTTATCATTATAGTGCAGGAATTCTATGGTCATTACATTGCAAGGGTTCCCTATTGCCAGAGTTTTGTACCTCCTTGATGGTCCTTGTAAGCAGCTCCTCCAGACACTGACTCTGCCTTGTCCTCACAGCAGCCAACCAACTCCAGTTCCCCTCAACCAACCAATCCACTCTTTTATAACACTCTTCTTATTATCAGCTACAGCTGTGGCCTGTTAACATCAGGCCTACTCCTAATCTTTAATATATTAACCCAGCTGCAACTCTTTAGCGGGCATGATTACTTTCTATGCTACCTTTATTTACTTATGTTCTATCCCCCTACACTTGTGCAATCCCCCAGACTGTTGGAGTTCTTGGTTTGCTCTGGCCAGGGTCACATCCCCAGGCACTGACTGTCCTCTGTGGCCGAGTACTGTGAGTGACAGACATTTGGTCACTGCCATCACCCTGCTGCTGTCACCAGCAGCAAACCCAGCTTAGACCTTAAAAAGCTTTAGTAAACTTCTAGGAATGATGCATTTACAGCTGACAGATGAGCCACCCTGATGGGTGATTAGTCACGGTTAGCCATCCTTGCTAGACTTTACGTTACCAGGGAGTTTCAGGGGCCTTGCTTTCATTTTTCTCTCCCTTTTGTTTGTTCTGAGCAGCAACTCTCAAAATGACACAACAAAATGCTTCAAGGCAGCAGCTGGAGCTTGAAATTAGTAATAAAAAGTAGTTGAGCTGATGTTTGGTTGCAGAGTCATGCTGGCAAATGCATGTGTTTCATACAGCCCTGGTGCTCCTGAGGAACCTGCTTGGCATCCCCATTTCCATGGAACCACTGCTGGGCTGGCACTTTCCTGACCCAGAAAAGGCTCCCAGGGCTGGAAAAAGCAGAATTCCTGAAGGTCCAGGTTCCCCGGCACCACTGAGAGCAGTGACAAACACAAGCACAGATATTATAACCACTCCCAGCTGATATTGGCCTTGCCCAACGTTCCTGTTCTGGGCTGCTTGCAGGGACATGGCATCCTCCAGCCCTGAGGAACCCACACTCACTGCAGCACCACAGACACGCCATCACATCTGCAATAAACCTGCCCATTTTTCACACAGGAAGGTAAAATCTGCATGACTTAAGTGTATTGTCAAAAACATCCCCAAAAGTGCAAAAGGGCAAATGAATGGCCACGCAGTTCCACAGTTCTGCTATGAGTTCAGCTAGACTTGACCTTGCTACCCCTTGAATATGAATTTAACAGCAAAAATATCTGTTTATCTGAGCATGGCACCGCTATTTCATAAAGCTTCTTTATTTTCCCTTCTGTATTGGAAAAATTCCCCAACATAAACCGAACATTACTGCAGGCAGATTTTATTCTCATTGTTCAAGGGTAAGAAGTGAATGGGAACGGCAGGAGGCCAACTATTCTCTAGCTACACAAAGTGAAAATGATATTTTGAAGAAGATCAAAACCAGTAGAAAATATTCAACCTCTTCCATGATGTGTCGTATAATTCTGGCTGCAGACAGGTGACAGCGATACAGTACCTGAGCCTTGTGAGCAAAATGAGATGCAACAGTTTTTAATCAAACTCTTCTCAGGGAACATAAACCAGAGGAAAGCAGACAAAATAACAGGAGTGATTCTCAGGCAGGTCTGCTTGAGCTGTGATTAATAGTAACAACAATAAAAAAGCTTTGTATTCCCAGACTTTGCCTTATCCTCTACTACTTCTGAAGCGCTGCTGTCTTATTAAAGAAAAGAGGAAAAAATCCCCATATTATTCCCTTCCTAGGACTTTGACAGGAACAAATCTGACAACTAAATAGCCAGGGTGCTCCTAGCTGGATGGCTTCACTGCATAGCACTGGGGAAAATGGAACCCCTCTGCTGCTGTTTCTGGTGCCCCTCCTGCAAAACAAATCCTCCACATCCAAACAAACACATTCAGCAATTCAGGACTCAAACTTCCAGGAAAACACACACATTTCCTGGCCTGCAAGTTCCTCCTTTTTGCAGGATATGAACATCTCGCTGACATAGCCATCCTTCCTTCTACTACCACAGGTGGTAACTGAAGCAGGAAAATGCTGGAATAAACATCTCAGAGGCCTCAGTGCTGGGGAATGTTAACTGTGTGCTAGCTGCTCTGCTGGGAGGGAGCTTGTGCTGCCTCAGTGATCCTGGCTGGCACCTCGGGGCAGGCGTGGGTGAGTGGGGCTGGTTGTGCTGCTCTCCACGAGGGCTCAGCAGCAAGGAGCCCATCCCTGCACCATCCCTGGGACACACAGGAGCAGAGCTTTTCTGCCTGCAGGCGCTCCTGCCCACCAGACTCTGCCATTATTGGTCCAGGAGGAGAGAAGAAACACAAAGCCAAGCAGAGGGGGTTAACTCAGCACTGCACTCTGTCGAAATCTCTAAGAGATTTCTGGGTGGTACTGAATAAATCAGGATTGAGGCAGAATGAGCCCCCAGAATAAATCAGTACCACCCCAGAATGAGCCCCCAGAGGGGCAGGAGACAGCTCACTGCAGCCCCATGTCACAGACATCTTTTATGGAAAATCCTTTCCTTAGGATTTTTCCTCCTGAGAAGCTGAGAGGCCTCAGGAACAAAATGCAAACAATGGTTATCTGCTGCTGCGGAATGCAACAGGTGCATCTGGGATTGGGCTCATGGAGTTGTTTATAATTAATGGCCAATCACAGTCAGCTGGTTTGGACTCGCTGTCCAGCCACAAACCTTTGTTATCATTCTTTCTTTTCTATTCTTAGCTGGTCTTCTAGAAATCTATACTATACTTATCTAGAAATCTATACTATACTAAAAGAATAGAAGAAATCCTTTCTTCTATTCTTTTAGTATAGTTTAAATATAATATATATAATAAAATAATAAATCAAGCCTTCTGAAACATGGGGTGAACATTCTCATTCTTCCCTCATCCTCAGACCCCTGTGAACACAATCACAGCCCCACAGACACAGAGGCAGATTTACAAACAGCTTTGGGGCTCCTCCAGTGCCACGAGCCCTAAAGGATGCCGCTCGCACAGACACCGTGTGAAGCCCTTGGAACACAGCAAACAAACCCGAGGATTACAAGATGAGTTCCAGCAGAGCACTGGAGCCCTGCCTGCCCCCTGGCAGCCCCTCTGTGGGCTGGGGGAGTGGGCATGCTGTCCCCAGCAGCAGCAGCCTGGTGCACAGCACCCCTGGCTCCCGCAGTGCCCGCGCTGCCAGCAGGCATCACACAGCCCTGGCACTGAACCTCGTGCCGCACACATCAGCTCGGATCCAGCCCACAGGGCACTGTCCAATTGTAAAGGAAACCTCAGAAAGGGTTGGGAGCTGGAGAGGGGCACACAGCAGCTTTACCTGCAATTGCTCAGCCAAGCCCATGGACTTGGCAGGCCCGGTTCCATTAGAGCCGTGCTAATGGTAATCGTTAATCAGTTATTTAAAGTCATTCACATGAAAAGCTAGCGGCTTTTTTTTTTCTTTTTGGAGCTAGTATAAATCAAACTTATAGGCAAAAGAATAAATACAGAGAGACAGCTGTACAGATCACACTGTCACACCAATCACTGCTTAAAAGCACACACTGTAAATAGCAGACAAAATTCACCCCCAGTGGAATGCCATTGACTGCACGGGCTGGAGCTGCAACAGGGATAAATTGGCCTATCAAAAATACATAAAAATTTAGAAACAGAATTCAATGACGTGTGGAAGAGATGTATCACAGCTATGTCACTTAAAATGACATTATCACTAGCAAACCCATTAAATGTTATGGATCCCATTAAAATTCCTAAAGGGACAAACAACAAAGGAGTTGTTGGGATGGGGCAGGAGGGGATTTGTATGATGACCCAGTGACCACTGGCTACTCACCTGCTCCTGAGCCTGGAGCTGCAGGGTGACAGCCACCACCTGCACCAGCAGGACATGGCCATACATGTTCTCATGGTCACAGCATTGTCACCAGATCCCTGCAGCAGCAGCAGAGCCACTGGCTCCTCAGTCCATTGCATCACAAGTGGAACAGTAAGTCCATCAAAACACGGCGCTTCAGGAGCCCAGTGTGTTTGTTTGTCCTCCTCCTGCAGGTTTCTGCTGCAGCATCCCAGTTCCACAGCTGGAGTGATGCTGCTCTAGCTGCCTTCCCATTCTCAGCAGCTGCAGTTTGCAAAGCCAGCCCTGCAGGGAGTGGGAGGGAAGGAAAGCAGACACCTTTATTCTGTGTGTGACTCTCGGGGTGTGGCAATGATCTCAAGCCCTCCATGGACCCTCAGCAGCAGTGGGAGCCCAGCACAGAGCAGTGGGAGCCCAGCACAGAGCAGAGCAGTGGGAGCCCAGCACAGAGCAGTGCTCCACAGCTGGGCACTGTGTGTAGCTCCAGCAGCAGCTGGGAGGTTCACTCAGGGCACTGAGGGCATCACAGGATGTATTAATGGCAATGATCATGTTTTCATGGAGATGGGCTGAGGAACACTGCCTAAGCCTGGGAGTGTCCAAACCAAGCAGTTCTGCCCAGGACTGGGGCTCAGGCAGCCATGAGGGCCAGGATGGCTTCAGTGGCATCAGTGATGGCTTTTGCTGGTCCAGCCATGGTGAGCAGAGCTTGGCCAGGGCAGAGCACCCAGAGAGGAGTGGGAATGCACAGCCATTGGGTGGAATGCACAGCCCAGCTGATGGAATAAAACAACCAACTGTTTTCTGTTGGGGGAAAAAGAAACAAACAACCACAGCTTGCTAAATTGCCTTCCCAGGATTAGATTATTGCAGATACAGGGCCAGGCAGGCTCAGTCACACCACATTTCATTACTGTCACTGTGCTGTGGGTCCTGTTGTCCCTCTGTCCCCCAGCACAGCCGTGCAGGAGCAGCGGCACAGTGCTGCCTGCACACCACGCATTCTGTTCTTCTGCTCTGCAATTCCCCTATCCTTATCATTCCCTACAATTGGTAAGGACAGCAGGTACACAGGAGCACAGATAGCAGCGCTGTCCCTCCAGAGGTGTCACTGAGCTCTGACAGCAGCGTGGGGACGGTGCCCCGTGGTGTCCCCCCTGCCAGCTGGGGACCGTGGGCACAGCACTGCTGCAGGAATGGGGCAGAGCCAGCCTGGCAGCAGGTGAGCATCCCTGGATCTGTTCACAGGTAAAACCTGGCAGAGAGAGGGCAGGAGGAGCATCCACACTTCGTGTAATGGAGGTGTCACAATGCATTAGTCTGGAGACATAAAAGAACAACAATTGCATCTTAAACTGGGATAGTTAATTTATTACTGGAGAATGGAAAGGCAAAGCTTTTTTCCACACCCTGGTTAGATCACTAACAACCAAATACATTAATCTTTTTTTTTTCCCCCATGACTATAAAAACAGAAAGCTACCAGAGGAATCAGGAAGAGAATTGTAGGCTTCATGGCAACTTATGCCTCTGAAATTCTCCACCTAATATTTCTAGCAGGAGTTCCTAACAATCTTAGGCTGTATGACTGCCTTTTGTTCTTCTGCTAATTGATGTTTTACACAGCACCATACCTAATCCCTGCCTCTTAAATCAAATTTTATTAAAATTCCTTAGCAGTGCAATGAGAAATAGTCACTTGGGCTTTTATCCATTTCTTATTCCAAAATCCCAAAGCATTTTCCTTGCATCTGGTAGGCCTTGTAGGCAAGAGCTTTTATCCTCTGGTGGCTGAAGGAAGCAGCAGTGCAACTGAAACAGTGCCACACATGAGCAGGCAGCAGGTCTGGCAGGGAGCAGCCTGTCCTCCCACCAGCCATTCATGGCCATT
Source organism: Zonotrichia albicollis (assembly GCF_047830755.1). NCBI lineage: Eukaryota > Metazoa > Chordata > Aves > Passeriformes > Passerellidae > Zonotrichia > Zonotrichia albicollis. Next base: position 19,795,784 of record NC_133832.1, read on the forward strand.
GCTTGTTCTCACATCTCTCTCTTCCCTCCTGACCTCAACTTGTTCCTCAAAGAAACAAAAACACCCCAGAAATCATCATTTTCTTGGGAGCAGTGAATTGTTCCCATGCCCAAAGGATTATGCTTCTAATCAAATCCAACATCTCACCAGCCTGGACACCTACGTCTGATTCACAGCTGGAAATGCATCAAAACCTCTGTAACCAAGAGGTGTCCCTTAGATTAAAACCCAAGTAAATTTTATCCATATTTTTCCAGATTTTGATTACTGGATGTGGGTAACAGGAAACTGAGATAGATCAGTAAAATCTGGGCTGCTACATGAGGTAAAAGCAGTGTAAATGGTGGAGGGGTTGGGATAAGAGAGGCCTTGGACCACATTTCAAAATCAGATGCTGATGTTTGAAGAAGTTACACAGCAAGATAAAAAAGGCAATGAAATGGGAGTGGCACCAGATGCAGTCTCCATCCTGCCTCCCTTGGTGTCCATCATCTGAGGGCTGCATCTCCCAGACTCGTCTGCTAAAATCTGCGGGTGTGATTTGCACGTACTGCTGGAAGCAAAGGAGGCAACTTTGTCCGTAATGGAAATTTTCCCCACATTAGGGAGCAAATCACTTCAGAAAAGGACAATTTGGGTTCTGCATGCATTGTGGGTTAGTATGACTGCAGTAAAACATCTGCAGAACCCAAAGTGACACGTTTCCTAATTCTCTTACGTGGTTAGAGTTCAGCAGAAAATGGGAAACCAAATGAAATTCAGCTATCACAGGCTGATCCTCCTCGCTGAGACACTCAGCTCTGCAGAAAGTCACATCCATGCAGGAGCACACATATGTCCCAGCTCTGCGTGCACACCCATCCACCTGCCCACAGAAGGTTCTTTGGCTGCTCTGCTGTGACATTTATTGACAAAGCCCCCGAGGTATGGCACCTATTCTTCCTGGCATTACCCACGTAGTGCAAGGTATAAAATTCTTGGTGGATGTTCTGAGTTTGTATTTAATAGACCTGGAGGCTCTGAGTGCCTTTTCACAGATTGTGTTCCAGCTGTCTGCTGATATTTGAGTGCGCAGGTCCTGGTCCCATGCTGTGCAAACAGGCAGCCTCCCACACACTCTGTGTACCAGGAGTAATTTATGAGTCTATCCAGAAAGGAAATAACAGTGTGTTAAGAAGGGGTTATGTAAAGCTCTGAGATTGAGAAGTAGCTCAGTTAACTCGGTACAACTTCCCAACATCACCGTTGTGTTTCAGCTGATTTACAAATACAGGAGGCCTTCAGCTGGTGATTCATGTTCCTGCTGGAGCAGATGGGGGGAGGCAGGAAGTATAATCACTGTCTCTGCATAAATCTCATGTCACTGAAAGGCTCCTACCTTGAAACCTCATATTCATTAACCACCGTCTGCAAAAGCAAGTGTCTGAATTGAGCTGCAAGTCCCCAGGCACTCGGGGATATTCTGGTACCAATCAAATGGATGAAAAAATAACACATGAGGTGCTGGCCATTTGTTTTCCTTCTCATGCCACAGGGATTTCTTGCAAATTGTCCCTTATTGCAAATACTACAGGCAGTGCATGAGAATCCACGTGAAGGGATGGGCAGTGCCTGACACCCTGTCAGGAGCCCTGAGGAGCTCAGAGGCTGCAGGGAGGGACCATCACCACACACAACCATCCACGCTGGGCTCTGAGGGCTGAGCAAAACAAAATCGTCCATTTCCAGGATCCTTTTATAGCTTTTCTCCCCCCAAAAACGAAAATCAGCCTGTAGGTATTGGAGACACCTGTCTGCAAATCATTTCAGTCCTGCTTTTCAAAGCCAGCGAGTAGATAATGGGGTATGAACAGCAAAACCTTTCCTAGCTCAAGAACAGGTTGTATTTAGCAGCCTCACATCCCTTCTCAATTGCAAACAAGGCACAAAATGCAAAAGCTGCAAGCCACTCAGCTTAACAAGTTCAGCATTATTTATTTAATGACCCTCAGAGCATGAATATTTAAAGTGGACAGTGACCTCCAAGCAGAAGAAAGTTACCAAAATCCATACGTGCCACCTCTGCAGCCAGAGGCCAAGCTGAGTTTGCTGCTGGGCTCAGGTCAAAGGGGAGCAGAGCAGAGTCCCCATCCTTCATCTCGGGCTGTCCCTGACCTGCACAACTCCCATGGCCACAAATGAGCAGCAGAGCCCTGGGGTCTGGCACAGGGCAGGGGCAGCAGGGCAGGGGCAGCAGGGATGGAGCAGAACCTGCAGCTCCATTGTGTCCCCAGCCTGCAGCTCCATTGTGTCCCCAGCCTGCAGCTCCATTGTGTCCCCAACCTGCAGCTCCACTGTGTCCCCAACCTGCAGCCCCATTGTGTCCCCAACCTGCAGCTCCATTGTGTCCCCAGCCTGCAGCTCCATTGTGTCTCCAACCTGCAGCTCCATTGTGTCCCCAGCCTGCAGCTCCATTGTGTCCCCAGCCTGCAGCTCAGCTGTGTCCCCAGCCTGCAGCTCCACTGTGTCCCCAGCCTGCAGCTCCACTGTGTCCCCAGCCTGCAGCTCCATTGTGTCCCCAACCTGCAGCTCAGCTGTGTCCCCATCCTGCAGCTCCATTGTGTCCCCAACCTGCAGCTCAGCTGTGTCCCCATCCTGCAGCTCCATTGTGTCCCCAGCCTTCAGCTCCATTGTGTCCCCAGCCTGCAGCCCCATTGTGTCCCCAGTCTGCTGCACAGGATGGGACACCTCTGATATTTTGGCAGGCACACACACTGGGGTCACAGCCACTGTGCTGTGCTGGAGGCTGACCTGAGCTGCCACATTAAAGGTTTAACCTCAAATTAAGGTTTTCACAAACATTTCTCCCCACCTTACCCCAAGCTAGTGCCAGCATCGAACATTTTTAACCTTACAAAATATTCTATCCGTTTTTACTCTCCTAAAAAAAGTTTTCTGCTCTCCCAGCTTTCTTGAGACTGTTACTAACATGTTATGTACTTTTTTTTTCCTTTTTGCAGTCATTTCTATAAAAATTCTCACATATCTAGACAAAACCACTGACAATCCTCCCCAAAAACCACCAACTGGTTTGGTTTGAAGATTTCAAGACAAAACCAACAGTGAACATGGCATCTTTTCCACACTTCTCAGCCAACAACATTGCTGATCTGGAGAGGGTTTTTGGTGGTTTCAGGAGCATCTCTGGGCCCATGGTGGGGCCAGCAGGCAGCACCTGCACAGGAGGTGTCACCACCTCTGTCACACAGGGCAGGCAAAGGAGCCACGTGGAGCAGCTCATCTGGAAATCAGGGATAATAATAACAACATTTTCCTACCTGGCAGGCCCATTAGGGATGTCTTCGTTAGCGCTGGGGAGCAATCAGAGCAGCTCCATGATGAGAGCCATAAAAAGCTGTCCCTGAGCAGTGTCAGTCACAGCCAGCCCAGCCCTACCCTCTCTCCTGCTGTCACACCAGTGAGACAGCCCAAATCTGAAAGCCAAGGAGCTGTCTGCCATTTTCTCTGCTGTTTTAGCCACTGGGACTCAGGCTTTGCCAACTGTTAGCACCTAATGTTACAACCAGCACATTTCATCTTGTGAGATTTCTGGCATTTCACTCACAAAGATGCTGAGCTCCTAAAAAAAGCACTTTTTTTGCAATGGAAGCTTCTCCTGAAAAATTGTTCACACCCGTTTTTTTTTTTTTCACCAAAGTGTGTTGAAAGCCAAAGAGAAGAAGCCAAGAAGGAAGCAGCAAGCAAGAGGAGCTGGAGAAGGCCCTGGGGAGATGATGAGACCCTGAGTGTGATTATTGACTCTGAGTCTTATTCTCAGGGCTGGGGCCTTCACAGGTTCCTCCTTCTGCCCAGGAAAAGGAGGAGCTGAAATAACCATCCCCAAGGGACAGGGCCACACAAAATCTTCCCTCCCTGGCACAGGATGCCTGTGCCACCCAGGAGAGCAGCTGGACCTGGAGCAGGCTCTGGGATGGCTCCATTCTCATCCCACTGCTCTGCAGCAGCTCCTGCAGCAATCAGGCACTTCCCAAACGCGTTCCCACCTCAACAACCCAAATGCCAGCTCTCCCAAACTGTGATTTCCACCCTGCCCTCCTCCTCACTCTGACAGCTCAGGAGGGAAAGCAGATTTCTGGCTGCAGTCTGACACCAGGCCAGCCTGAGAGCTGAAAATCAAAGTGGATGAGGAGTACATTCATTATAGACTAATTAAGCCAGCAGAAGACTCCTGCACAAAGGTTGATGACATTCACTTCGGGATAATTTTGAAATAAATATGAGGATTCATAGAAGAAAAAAAAAATGCAGTTGGGAAAAGATATTTTTGAAGCATAAATATAGCTCATTTCTAGCCCCCCTCCTCCACATATCAATTAATGAAGCAAATCATCTGTCTGAATCAAAGATGTGGGGGAAAAACACAGTTATCTATTTGAACTCCAAAAAAAATTAAAGGATTCAAAATGAAACATATAATTAGCCTGTAGGACTCTCTGCTGTAGGTTATTGAGGCAAAAAAGAAAAAACCCTTTACTAACTTTCAAAAAGGCCTCGACAGCCGCAAGAATAGCTTTAGCTGCTCTACAAAAGATGGGAAAATGTTCATATTCTGGGGACAACAGGCCCAGGCAGAGCCCAGCCCTGGGCTACAGCCTTTGTTATTCCGTTGTTAGGTTTTCCCCAGCTTTGTGCTCTTTTACTGATCTTAATTGAATTTTTTTACCCTACTTGCAGATGCAGGAGCATCTCTGTGCCCACCCTGCCCCTGGCTGGGGCAGCTCCTGTGTGCTCAACTGAGCTTCCAGGACCATGAGGGAAATGGGGAGAGCCAAACCTTTCACCTGCCAGATCCTGACAGGGAGAGCCAAACCTTTCACCTTTCACCTGCCAGGTCCTGCCAGGGACAGCCAAACCTTTCATCTTTCACCTGCCAGGTCCTGCTGGTGGTTCTGGTGCCTCTGGTGCCTGCAAATCAGTGCAAATACAAGTTCAAAACGCCCTGGCAGGGCTGGGAGCATCTCCCTGCACTCCTGCACACTGAAAACTCCTCCTCAAAGCCAAGGGAAGCTCCTGCTCCTGCCTGAGGAAGGTTCTGGAAACAGCTCAGCACAGCCCAGGTGGGTGATTGAGGGACAATCCCACACCTCTGCAGGTGGAGCAGGGGTCCCACCAGCTCAGGTAAAAATTTACAAACCACTCAATCATGATCTTAAGGAAAGAACCCACAGTGAACCAAAAATTATTCCCTCACAAATAAGATCACTTTGACTAAGTTACTTCCTTCCCCTTCAGAGGAGATTTAAGGTTTTTCTCTCTTCCTCTGCAATCTGGCTCCCTTTTGAAGTTAAAAGAAAGAAAGGTTCAGGGGCTTTTTTACTTAAGAAGAAAAAACAACCTTCTCCTCTTTGAAACTATTTTTTTTAGACAATTGCTGTCTCAAATTTTAACAAATATTCGCTAATTTGCACCTTGTTCAAAAGCAAAACAGTAGGTTTGATTTTTTTTATTATATTTTTTTTGTGTACTGAATGT